>NW_025110158.1:194049-377618 GCF_011392965.1 Frieseomelitta varia
AGTAACGAGTTTAAAAAAATCCATTGGCTGAAGAATATTTAGATAGAATGGGAATAAATTTGGACAAAAATATCTAGAATCACTAGAAATTTGGAAACTTAAAATTTAAAGTGAAATTTTCGCTTTTATAGCTTCTTTCTCTAACTTTCGTGTCCCCGGTACAGATTGTATCTATTTCGAACAATAATGAGTAGATAGTAACGAGTTTAAAAAACTCGAGTTTATTATTCGACAACGGCATCTAAAATTGATGAAACCTTCGGAAGCTTTTCAGTGTCGTGGACACTTGGCGCACGGAAGGAACGAAAGGAAAATTTTTCCACCTTGAGCTGGCATTTCTTCGCCACTTTCCCACTGAAGATTAAATCCTGGCGTCTGAGCGCAGCTTGGTGATGAACGTTGGCTTGTCTCGCGCTCAGGTTTGATATTATCTTATTCGCCAAGCGACAACAACGTCGTCGCCGCACGGCGATGAAACGTGTCAGGTGCAACTGCACGATAATGGCGTCGAAAAGCGTCGCTCGGCGAGCGATAGCTCAGCCTCTGACGCTGTAACATCCGCACCACGCGTTAGTTTCGCGCGGTTCTATTGACGGGAACAACCGCATTCGAGAGACAAGAGCATCAAGGAGATTGCTTTGGATGTTAACGATTCTAAGAGCTTGAGCTTGCGGCTTGAGGTGAAGTCGAGTGAAGTGGCGCGAAGCGATCGCGGATACGGTGTCTGTATCGCTTCATACAAATGGTAATGGTCCAGCGTGTTTTTAATTGACAGCCCTCGGTTTCTCTCTTTTTAAATTGAAAACAGATTCAGCACTCACTCTCAAGCTGCAAAGTTTCAGAAGTTTGCAATTTTGCCTTGAGAACGGGGCGAGACGGATTCGTCGAACTTTGGAAATTTGGAAACTTCGCAACTAATTCCGGAGTTTCCTATTGACGAAGAATTGAATTTGAAAGGGACCTGAAGTTGCTTTTCCCGCAATTCTCGTTCGAAGAACAATGCGAAACGTTAGTTTCTTAAACTTCAGAAACTTGAGAAATCTCTTTTTTGTATTTGGAGATTTTTTGAAAATTGATTCCTTCCGAAAAGAAAGGGGATTATGGTTTCGAAAACTGAAAATTTTCGTTCTTTCTGGCGGTCGAGCACTTCGAAAATGCACCACGTTATTTCCATTTGCTATTCAATTGGAGTACTCGAGCGAAAAAAAAGGAAAAAGAAGAACAAATGCGACCAACGCGACGTGAAATTAATTTGTACACACGCGGTTGACGCGCTGCATCTTTTATTCCCACTGTTTCACTGTTCGTCACTCGACTGAAAATTTCTCCTCTTTTTCCGCCACTGAATTCTTCGTTCAAAGAACAGCGACTGATCAATTTGAAAAATATCTTTCGTTTTGAAAACTTTTCAATTAGAGAATGACGAATGAAATAACTTTCCGCAAGATAGATAATCCGAAGACGACGCAAAAGGTTGCTCGACTGTTTAGACAGACACTTTATTCAGAAAAAGGTTTCCCTCAGACTTTTTGGCCCACGGCCAGGAGTTTCCAGTCGCTCGTTAGCCCCGCGCCATGTCGAGAAGCTTGAAAGGGAGAGAGGGACCAGGATGCAATGGAAATATTCACCCCTGTTGAGCGTCGGATCACGCGTACTTATTCAGAACGTAGATACTAGGAGCGCTAGCACGTTGAATTCGATCTCGAACTCGAACAGAGCCACGTTATTGTTATGACAGATGACGCCACTCGGCTTTATAGTCGTACTTGTCCTTTAAACAACACGTGCTGTTATCTCGATCGTTTGTTAGGCTCTATCGTTTGTATACTTCGCAAAGAAAACGGAAGAGCAACTGGACTCTTCGAATGATAGACAGTGCTTCAAATTCAGCAGAGAAAGATTCATTTCTCGTTATGGACAGCAATTTTAAACACTTTCAATCGCTGAAGCTAGATCAAATGGACGATGAAATGTACTCGATTCAACTTTTTTTCTCGCGAGAAACGAGGAAAAATGATGTCGTTTCATTTAGTGGTTCTTTACGTAGACCTAACAGGCCTAAATTGACAAAAAAATGACAATAGTAATTATTCTGGGTGATTTTAAACGTTTCTATCTGCTGAAGCTAGGTCAGATAGATGACGGCGTCGCAATTCACTTCGTTTCATCCTCTTAAAAAATTCAGAGCAGTAAAACCTTGCTAACGCTCAGACACCTAGTCTAACAAAGTCAGACTCGAGTTAATTCGAGACTTGTTCTCTGGCAGTTTTGGAACGGTTCGGGGAAGGAACAAGGACCAGACACGTAGAAATTGATCAGTCGCCGATAATTCAGAAACGATCGCCGCGCGTGAATTAATATTCCTCGCTGGGAGATGTTTGTTTGAAACGTTTGCATAACGTGCTTAACAGCGATCGAGCGACGAGAACAGAGAATTTTCTGCGGTGTTCATGAATATTTCATGGCTGTACCGGGCACATCGATGCATTCTCTGGCACGATCCTTTAATCAACGAGGATCTCGATTGCATTAACACCCGGGTGATCCTCTCACCTTTACGCAAATACGTGACACAGGCTCGCTTGTGCGTGTGTGTCTTTCTTTGTAGAAATTTCGTACGATTCTCTGATTCCTTGAATTTTTCGATGAACAAACAAACTGATTGACAATCGATAGTTCGTGTGTGGAAAGTCTAAAGATTATTTGCGTTTTATATTTATCGTTGGTTTCGCGTCGAGTCCTTGACTTCTGGTTGTTACTTGACAAAGTGCAGCTCGCTAGGGAAATTGTACATACTGACAGTTAATCGTTAGTTCAATTTTTATCGTAGTGATCGATAGTTTATCACTGTTTTCATTTTGTAAATAAGCTCCTTCTTTCGTCGAACGAAAGTGAAAAGGAAATTCACGTCGAACGATTTCACGCTGAATAGACACACAAATGGTACTTTCCAAAGATATTAGTACGCAATCAGAAGAAAAGGGAATGTGACTTCTCACGCTGATCAAAGTTCATTCTAGAAAGCATAGGAAGAAAATATCGATCGTCTCGTAGTCGGTTTCTCCGCTTAGAGCAGACACGGGAAACGTCGCCGTGACGGTAGAATTATTCATACCTCGTTTAGTCCGAATCCATAGTCAACTTGAAAATACAGCCACGAACGAACTACGAAAGTATATCTATTTCACTGCTTTTGGAACAACATAGGGAAAAGGGGATTCTAGGTGATAGTAATAAAACATTTTTTAGAAACGATAAACTCCCAATTTCGAACCAATTTCCAAAAGCCTGTCTCGTCCAGTTCCAGTTCCAATTTCCCTCGAAAGTTCGTTCCGCAAAAAGATTGCTTCCAAGAGAAGACGAGGCAGCGAATTGGTCGTCGAATCGCGGGGGAATGCGCGTGACCTCGTGGTCGCCGAGCGAAACGCCTCCCAGAGACGCGCGCGACAGCCAAATATCCCGACGTAAAATTGGACGCGCGTTGGCGTGCGATGATCCGCAGGCCGTACCAGAAGAAATCGCCGACCCCGAGCGGCGGTGGTGGCAGCAGAACGGGTTGGCGATCGCGCAGAAGCATCACCACGGCAGGTGCACCGGCTCACCAGCACCACGTGATCGCCAGTGCAGCTGCGACTGCACAGGCCAGGATGCAGGCCGAGCAGGGGAGCATCGGCGAGCTGCGGGGCTACCACAACCTCAGGTCGAGGAGGCACACATTGGCCAACGTTCGGTGAGTGATCGTTTGACTCGTTGACATTTACAGCCGAACCATTTACTAACTGCCATTTGGGATCGCTATCAAATTGGAAATGACCAATTTCGGATTTTCCATGGAATTCTGGTTGTCGGTGATTGTGTCAGATCCGACGACGAAATCTCTGTCAAATCGCTGACGTAACTGATACCATTTGGAACTAGGGAATGATCACTAGAGATTTCTCGCAGAGATTTCGTAGACGATGTCGTTTTCTTTTCTACGACGTCACGTAATTCAAGGCTTGTGCCGTGAATTCTTGTCTATTTTTCGTGACGATGAAAGTGTCGAATTTTTCATAGACATAGAAATAAATTTTTGTCCATTCCTTGTAACAAATGAAGATGTCAAATTTCTGATACAATCTGATTATAACTAACGCTAGAATTAACTGGTGACAATTTTTCACAGACATTCTATAAATATTCTTCAAGATGTAGAAATAAAGACTTTTTTTCGTCCATTCCTTGTAATAATGAAATCTGTCAAATCTCTAATACAATTAATGTTAAAACTAGCACCGACAAGACGACTAATTTGTAATTTTCCACAGAGATTTCATAGATTTCCCTTCAAAATATAGAAACAAATTCTTGGTAACAATGAAAATGTCAAATTTCTGACACAATTGATGACAACGACAAAATTTCGTCTGTTCCTCGCAAATAAATTAATATCTCTCTGACGCAAGTCCAACTGATGATCTCCTTAAGACTAGTTTGATCAAAGTAACCGAAGAAATAAAATTTAATATTTCATCGTTCCAACAACTATGTTTGATATTTAATTATTTTAACATTGAGTATTAGCTTTGTCGTTCCAATACAGATCAACGATAGCCCGAAAGTTTTTGCCTCGTGGATCCACTTGTTTAATATACGTCGATGTTGTCACCGAACGGAGTAAATCTCTCGGCTTTTCGGGATTTCGTTTTGATTTGGATCCGTTAGTTTCGTTTGGCTTAAATAGATCTTGACGCGTGGAACAGCAATATCTGTCATTCCGGGTGCCGCCGAGTCTGTGATTTTTACGAATTTGTCGTCCTGCTGGATCCTTCGTTTACCATTTTCATTCGTCACTCTGTGTCGAGATCCTTTATCTCGAAACTGAAGAACCTCAAACGTTACTTTGACACTTGGCTGTCCAGAGAAGAACTCTGGAAACGTTTCAAAAAGCAAATACCAAATTGCAACAACAATTCACAGTTCAAAAAGGTGAAAATATGACTCCAACGTTTCAACGCTACCGAACAAACGTAGTAATAATAAAAGTGAAGCACTTTCGAAAAGTGCGTGCAACATTTCACCGATTTAGCGACGCGCATTTATCGCGTTTCGTCGCAGTAGATAATATTTCGTTGACCTCTCGCGATGCTTTACTTGTTGCATTGCCGGTATTGATTGTTTAGTGGAGCAGCCATTGGGATGCTGCCCCCAGCTAGACGGTGTCTAGCTTGTTTTACACCAACCGCCCTTTTCTTTTACGATCACCGTGCTCGTCGCGTGGGAAACGTGTTCTCTCCTTATACACTTTTTTAACAAGTTTCTTGCCTCCTCGTTCGACGAGGCAACGCGCATTTCGGTCTGGTTTTTAGGATTCTGCTTGGAAATAGAACGAAAGATGAGTCATGCGCAAAGTGAGTTTGATACGTCTATTTTCGAGGCGAGAATTAAGTCGATCGAGAATGGAGAGACTCATTTGGAACCGATTCGTTTCGGTTTGATGACAAATTGTAATTGCCCCGTGCCAAATAATCCATCTGATGTACGAGGTAACGAAATTTCGTGAATCACGAAAGGCGGCTAATAATTTCTCGTCACCTTTTAATAATCTTCGGCCGCTATTAATACACAGATCAACGATACCATGCACGACACGTCGAAACGAAAATAGTTTCCTAGTTGTTGCATAGCCGAGTTTTAAACACCGGTTAGAAGCTTCCGTTACAAAATTGTCAATTTACCCCAGATTTCACTTCACGAAATTTCCAGCTTTTATTTCAAATCTCTGTCTCTGGTATTTTTTTCGATTTAAAAGTAAAAATAGAAAGGAAATCAATACCGCGGCAAATCCGCGGAAAATTTTACAAAAAAAAAAGAAAAAAGAAAATGGAAAAAAAGAAAAGGAAAACATTTTATACGGCGAATGTTGAAAGGCAAATCGGATTGAAAATTTAATCTCTCCTCTTCTCTTGCCGAAGCCGACCTGGGTGGAACGAGCGGCAAGTGACGAAAATAAAAAAATTTCGAGATGAACGATCGACGATTTATTACGAGATCACGGCCCACGAACGAATTTACATTTTGCACGATCGCAAAGCGGCGTTCAACCACGATACGCACCGAATGTGGCGAGGATTTTCCTTCTCCTTCTCTCACTTGCTCCTCCGTGCCGCACAGTTGGATAATCTGAAATTTAATTTCATGCTGACGGTTGATCCTATTATGCGTTGCTTCGATAAAAGGACTCTCCCCCCCCCCCCCCTCGAGGACAATAACCAAGCGTTATCGATTCGATTTCAAGCGCCATTCAGTCGGCCGCATTATTGGAAATTACATACCATTTCCTTTGTTACATCCATCTTTGTTCTGTTTCTCTTTCTCCCCGTAGGCTCTTGATAAGCGTCGAGAGTGAATCGTATGGTCACTGTTCATTCGTACATCAGTGGCCGACAAGTATTATTCGAAGCAACTCCGTCGATAGTCACCGAGCTGAAACGTTACAGAGAGATAGGCGTAGCTCGGTGAATTCATTCTCACACACCGTGATACAGAATAAATTCGCTCGATCCCTTTCGCGGCTTTCGATTCCAGCTGTTCGTTTCGATTTCGATTGTTTCGGGTATTTTGACATCGAGGAACGATAGATATATATCTCGGCCAGAAAGGAGATCGTAAATTCGTCGGGGGAGAGGAGAGAGATCGTACGACGATATCAGATGAAACTTTCTATTCACCACCACCGGCGGAAGTCGGCGATACGCGTATCTTACGGTAGATACAAAGTCACCGATATAAACGTACCCCGTGAAAGTATAGACTCTCATTGTCAGTTGTCTATAAGATGCGAGATAAGCAACAGCGAACGTTCACACTGCTAGCGAAAGTTTGGATTCTCGTCGACTCTCGTAAGTTTCGACGAAACTTAGCCGGCTTGGAGCACGGTTCTTGGGAAAATTCTTCGTGTTAGAAATCGTGTCTTGAACGAGATGGCCTTCCATTGTCTCACAGTTCAGTTGTTCAATTTCAACGAACAGAAATGCAACATTTCCAGCTAACAATATACTACACGTCTACGATGCACGAACACCAGATTTCAAATTTTTAGTTGCCGTTTAATCGATTTGTGCCAATAATAACGTTCAACAAACGTGTCTCTCCTAAACCAACTGTCCTCAACTCTTCCTCTATCGTGATTCCTTTTCAAAAGACAAAGCACAGAGATCAGTCGGGATCACCGCAGGCACAGTGAACCTTCTTCGTGACCCCAGGCTTCACCTCTATCAACCCACTGCAAGCACAGCCCACTGTGACACTCTGATCCTCGTCACTGTCATCCATTCTCCTTGGCTTAGCCTTGGGAATCTTCGCCATGCAGATCTGGTCCACTGATTTCCTTCTCGCCTTCTCGCGACAGGGCAGAGCCTTCCTAGCCTCAGTTTCACAGGTGCAGACCTCTTGATCTCTCGTCGACTTCTTGGTAGTTCTCTTCAATGGGTCCTGCGCTCGCAGAGTCTGCTGAAGCTTCTCCAGTTTGCATTTTGGACAGACTGTCTCGTGCTGCGTCGGCTGATCGGTGCCAGGACTAATTCTCGTTCCGCTTATTGGAAGGTTTGACACGATTCTAAACACTGGTGCCTGTCCCTCTAGTTGCGCTCTAGATGTTTGCAGAGGAGTGTGCATGGTCCTGCCACATTCGCAACAGTTGCATTTGCCCTCATCTCGATACAGCTCTCCAGACTTCTTGCCGTAGTAGGTGGATCTCAGTTCCCTTTCTGCTTCCTGTTTCTTCTCGGCTCGCAGAGTTTGGAGCACCGCTGATAGAGGATGGTCGGGCGGAATGAGGCCACGAGCACCAGGAGAGACGCTACGGGGAACAGTAGGGTTGACAGGTGGACCGCCAGTTTCTGTCGCGCTGATATGAACGGAACTAATATGGCTCTTTTGTGTGTGCGAGCTTTCGGTGACAGTCATAGCCGCGAACTGCTCCTTCAGAGGCCTCTCGTAATTCAGCAGTCGTTCCACGGTCTCTGGGTCAGGGTCTATAGCTCTTGTGATGGTCACCAGTTGCGGTTGTGCTTGTCTGGTGATTCTCGGCGTCGTTTGTGTCTCCACGTCTATGACCGTTTGCGTCACCACTTGGACAGTTTCGATTCTTGTGATCTCCGTCTGGGTAATCTCTATCTTCTTCTTGGTAGGCTGTAAGACGATAATGCGAAAAATAGTTGAAGTTGTGAGGAAGATTGTGAGAAAAGTATTTTTAAAGACACGAAATAATTTGTCACTAACAGGCGGAGGTACAGGTGGGCAGGTGCAAATAACTTCTTCCTCTTCTACAGGTAGCACTTTCCATATAAGTATCTCTTCTTCTGATACTTTCATCTCTTCTGGCAATAATTCTACATCTATTTCTTCTTCGACAGCCACTGGAACTTCTTTCACTTCCTCCAGTTTCTTCTCTTCCAAAGGAACCCATTTAACTTCTTCTTCTTCTTCTTCTTTTGGCTCTTCTTCCACTTTTTCTTCGATTTCCACATCAATCTCTTTTTCCTCCACCACCCTGACTGGGACATCTTCTTCTATCTTTGGTAATGGTTCTCTGACTTCTTCTTCAATTTTTTCTTCCTCTTTCATCGGAGGGATCTCATCCTCGTCCGCTTCGGGGATCGTTGGCATTTTCTCCGGCTGCTTCTCCACTTCTTTCGGAGTTTCCTCCAGCTTTTCTTCCAATATCGCGTCTTCTTGCAGTTGAGGACTCACGGCAGGCTCCAACGCTGTGATTGGCGGCTCAGGAGGGCGCTCCAATTCGAGTTTCAGTTCCACCGCCGCGTCAGGTTCGACTTCAACTTCCTCTTCTCCTATCTTCGGCCGGACTTCGGCTTCCGCAACGTCTGGCTTCGCTCGTATTTCACTTTCTATCTCAAGAAATTTTTCTTCGGGCCTTTTCACCGTCGCTTCCTCCCGAGATCTCGGCATCGCCGCTATTTCTTTCACATCGGTCTGAAAGGAATCAATGGGCTAACTTTCGATAGGAGATGAAGAAGTATTGGTTATCGAGCTTCTATTTTATCGAAGTTGGATTACGCTTTATGTAACATCCACGCGTTCTTTTCTCTCACATCTATATACGATTTTTTCTCTTTCACAAGATATTATCTAACTAATCTAAAATTACAATTTCATACGTTACGTTCTCGTGAATTGGAAGATTAAAAATTTGAAATTTCAGAATTTTTGAAATCAATTTGAAATTGTAATGTTCAATATCCAGAAATATTGATTCAGTGCCCAGAAATTCGCTGCAACTCTTAAATTGTAGAGTTGCAATGAAGTTTACGTTGGATTTGAAATGAAGAATTTATCGCACTCACTCCAGTGTACGCTGCCATATCAGTCGCCAACTGATCGGCTTCTTTCTTCACGTCCACGCAGTCAGGGCACTCCTGCATTTAGAAATTAGATATATTCGGTAATTCTTTATTTAAGGAATAAATGTTACACTACAAAGAGTACCGCGATTGTCGTTCGAATAGTGTCAACATCACTCTGCCACGATAACATTTCTTTTCTTGGAACCAAGATGTTGTCCCAGTCAATTTTGTCTTCTTTATATTTTGCAATTGGTGCTTCTTCCATTTCAATTTTCTTAGGTTCAGTTGGAGAGACTCTTTCAGTAGGTTTGGTATCTTCTACAGGTTTAACAGGACTAATTTCTTTGACAGGCCTACTTTGATTAGTAGGTCTAATCTCTTCGACAGGCTCAGCTTTGATTTCTTTAATAGGTCCGACATCTTCAACAGGCTTGGGTTTAATTTCTTCGGTAGCTTCAATTTTTTCAACAGGCTCAATTTTAGTTTCTTCAATAGGTCTGACATATTCAACAGGCTTGGGTTTAATTTCTTCGGTAGCTTCAATTTTTTCAACAGGCTCAATTTTAGTTTCTTCAATAGGTCTGGCATATTCGACAGGCCTAGGCTTAATTTCTTCGGTAGCTTCAATTTTTTCAACAGGCTCAATTTTAGTTTCTTCAATAGGTCTGACATATTCAACAGGCTTGGGTTTAATTTCTTCGGTAGTTTCAATTTTTTCAACAGGCTCAATTTTAGTTTCTTCAATAGGTCTGGCATTTTCAACAGGCTTGGGTTTAATTTCTTCAGTAGGTCTGATCTCTTCAGCAAGCTCAGCTTTAGTTTCTTCGACAGGTCTGATGTCATTTAGTAGTTTGATTTTTTCAACAGGACTAGGACTAGCTTCTTCACCAGGTCTAATCTCTTTAACAGGTTCAGCTTTGATTTCATCAATAGCTCTGATATCTTCTTCAGGTCTAGTTGCTTCAATAACAGGCTCAGCTTTGGTTTCTTCAATAGGTCTGATGTCTTCTGGAAGTCTAATTTCTTCAACAGGCCTAGGTTTGATCTCGTCAGTAGGTTCATAGTGTTTCACAAGTTTAACATCTTCAGTTTCTACATCTTCCACAAGTCTAATTTCCTGTACAGGTTTAATAGCTTCCTCAACATATTCAATGTCCAGCGCAGACTCGTACTCCTCAACTTCGATATCCTCTGCATGTTCGACTTCTTCCATGGGCGTGACTTTCTCGACAGTTTCAACTTCTTCTGCAGGTCGAGTTTCTCTGACAGGTTCAATATCCTCCACTGTAACTTCCTCGGCAACGATTTCCTCTTCCTCGACTGGCTCAACAGTTTTCACTTCTCTTGCAATCTGTGTCTTTAGCAGCCTTTCATGCAATTCCACAGCCTCTGCTGTTTCTCGAATCGTCATCCCTTCCTCGTCAAACTCCCAACCATACTTTTCCAACAATTCCTGCGGCGTGACGCGATTCTCGTTCAAAGCGATCGTCTCCTCCTCGGTGAGTCCAGTCTCCGAGAACACCAGATCGTTGCAGACGAAGCCTGGGGCGCAGATATAATCGTCCCCGTATTTGTCCAGCTCGGAGAGAGAATCTATCTTGGCGAGATAGTCTTGAGCTTGCTTCAGTCTTTCGTTCTCGTAAATGAAATCGTCCGGGTGAATCACCATTTGAACGTCATCCACCGGTATCAAGTCTCTCCTGAGGACCTCCATGGCCACGTGTTCCACGTCAGGTTTTACTTCCAATTCAGCATCCGCGACGTCGGGCCTCGTCTCCAAATCACGGTCCACCACGTCCGGTCTGGCCTCCACGTCAACATCCTCTAGCTTCGGAACAGCCATGATAAATTTCTCCTCCAACTCCTCTGTAACCAGAGTAGCCAGCTCCTCGACGTCGGCCACATCGTCGACTCTCCCCACCTCTTCGTCTTTCACAGGCGCTGCAACCAGCATCTCCTTCTCAAGAACGTCGGCAAAGTCGTCCTCCTTGCCTACCATCGCCTCTATCTTGATCACGCTCACGTATTTCTGCAGTTCGTCTCTGCAAACGCCTAGTCTTGCTCGTAGCTCCTCTATCACGTCCTCCAGCTGGCAGATCCGATCGGCCATTCGTTGGTTCGCCGCCGTCTTCGTGTCCAGTTGCTCTTGCAAAGCGGTGACGGTGCTCGTCGCGTCGGCGTCCAGCTTACACCAGAGCTCGTCCGCCTGCTGGAGGGTCTTCATGTATGCTTCCTCGCGACTCTCCAGCTCGGCGATATTTCTCCTCATGTACACCTCGTTCTCCGCTAATTGCTGCAGCTTCTCCAGGCACTCGATGTCCGCCGACTTGATGGACGCGCAGCTCGGTACCTTTTCCAGCCATTTCTTTTTGCACTCTGCCACTTCGCACTCCCCTGAGCGTCAGTTAGACTTGAATTAAGCTTGGTCGTAACTAGGGCACTTGGTGGATTTTCGTTGAATACATCGTATCTCGTTTCTTTGTGAGAAATATCAGGGGTACCCACAAGTAACAAGTCGTTCTCTTCAAATTTAATAAACATTGTCATCTAGTGGCAATAATTTAACTTGTTGCATAATTCTAGCTATTAAAATATATTGACATTTAGTGTGCTTATTGGTAAATTATATCGTGGATTCAGACTGTATTAATTCTCAAATGAAATAAAATTTTGTACAGTATCAGGAAACGACATTGTCCCTAATATTTTCAGTTGCTTCTGCGTTCTTTCGAGTTCACCACGTGAAAAACTAACCCTCGCAGGCTCCGTCGTCTTCCACTTTGACGGCGGCCTCTCTGAGCTTCTGAACCTCGGCGGACAGCTGTCCAATTTTCAGTTGGGTGTCCTCTCGCAGCCTCTTGGCTTCTTCCAGCTTCCTGCTCCTGTCCTCCAACGTGGCTTCCTTCTCCGCCCAGAGAGCCCTGGCGTCTTCCATCCTCTTCAGCGCCTGCTTCCTCTCAGCCTCCGCTTCCCTCACTCTGCAGTCGAAGTGCCGGCTCGGCGTGCTCGGGCAGCACGCCTCTCCCGATGCTGGACCTTCGAACTGCCTCCTCAAGGCTCGCTCGAGTCCAGGAACGCAGCCGCCCCGAGACATCCTCCACATGTTCCACACCATCACGGCCGGCATCGAACACTCCAAGACGTTCAACCGCTGCTTCAGGTCACCCTGCTGCCTCTCCAGCTCGACGTTCCTCAGCTCCCGTTTGCCGATCATCTCTCTTAACCGACGGTGACACTGTCGATGCAGCTTCGTCGCTTTGCTCCTCTGTAGCTGACCGAGGTTAGGCTTCTCGTCCTCTCGAGACTTTCTCAACTCTTCCTGGCTCTTGGAAACCTTCTCCTCGTTGGGTTCTTGCTGGCTCCTGTTGGCTCCAGCACTCGGTGAACCTCGAGGATTGTCTCGCGCTGAGGGCAGAGCTTCCGATGGTTCTGCCTCCTCTGGCCTTGGTAAACGAACCGATCGAGTCTCCGAAGCCGCGGATGGAGACTTTAGGGTAATCTCGGAGGCTTTTGGTAGATCAGGGTCTGCCTCCTCGTTGTCCGCCATGATTTCTTTGTTGTTTTTCGACTTTTGGACAGGTTGCAATGCACCTGAAAGTATCGATGAATCCCTACTATTTCGCGACCGACGTAGGTTTTATTTTATTTTCAGAACGGTGTCAATGTTGAAATATTCAGTGTGCCGGTCGGATTAAAATGTTGCTCCAACTTTTTATTTCTGCCTTCGTCAAGACGAGCTCATTATTTATTCGAGTGATGTTTGTATTAAAGCTGATCGGATTGGAGAATTGTTTTATTATAAATTCTGGATCAAGTTATCGTTGTTGCCATGAATTAATTAATTATAATAATTTGGACGTTTAGAATTGTTCAAATATAATCAATAATAAAATTTTTCTCTATTGGTGTATTTCTAAATTTATTTTTGACGTGTATACAATTTTCCTATAAATACGATATATATATATAATATTTTAATTATATATATTTTCCTATATAATCGTTATTTCATTTTATATTTGAATCCAGATTATCAATAATTTTTCCCTGCTTCTCCTACTTTTCCATCTCGAGATAAACACACAGTGAGGACACATCGTTTTTATTTTCAAATTTCGATGCATCCCTTTCCACGGGATATTGCTGATCCATCGAGATCGCTCGCGAGGCGTTAGGAGTGCGAAGGTTTGCCGAGAGATAGCAACTCATCGCGGAAGAATTCACGAGCATTCCAGCTGTGAACGGACGAAGCCATCGAGAACCATGTCTCCCAGGGTGGAAGATACACAGAGAGATAGTAGGGAAAAGGGAGAATGCACACGTACGAGGATAAATGCTTATGGAAAATGCATGCTCGAGCTGTTCCGCTGAAAGTTGAGAGAGATAGTCGAAGGGGCAAAGGGAGTTTATCCGGGTAAGAGTTTCCAAGAGGGAGCTGAATTCAGAGTTTGGTCAAGTGTTAAATGGAATAGAACGATATATATATATATATACACGAAGTAATCGAGTCGTCTCTGGCGTGCTATTGTGGTTCAACGCAACTGTCGCTGCGTCGTTTTGTTCGCGACGTGTACGCGAACGGAACCTGTAACGCGTCGAAAATACGAACAATCCGTCGCGACGATAATTTCAATTTGTCTCATTCACGATGTGTTTCAAGAGCGATAACTCTTGAAATCAATTTTCGAATCAAGTTAATTCAATCGTTGATGAAGGGAAAATAAATGGAGTTATCTGAAATGTTTAATACTTTAATATAATTGAGGTGTTACGTTGAAATAATCCAAGGAATTATTAATTGAGGAGAAATTTTCAATTTTTCAAGTGAATTTCGCCTAGTTTGAAGACGCTTGAGCAAACGTCTAGAATTTAAAAAGTAGTTCTCACGAATTTTAAAGGAATATTAACCTTGGACATAAGGGAGAATCTCAGTCTTACCTGGTAGAATATCTCTGAAGTGTCTTGATAACATTATTCAGTTCGAGTGGATTATTTCAGTGAGAAAGCAGGCCGCGTTTCAAGCTGTCGACCATCGTCTTTGACTCCAGTTCGGTTGAAGTCGCATGCTGGTGAAAAAAAAAAACACGGAAATTTTGAACGGAGTCCAAACGCGTGACTAAACGCCTGATATATCAGACAACCATCATCGCCGTAGATTGAACAGATCCGGTGGAGAGTCACGATTCAGTCTCGTGTTCACTCGATCAATTTCTCTAATTTCGTTTGAACGTAGCCACATCGATGACATCGCGGTGGGTTCGTGTCGATCGATCGATTCTTTTCGCCTGAATTTCGCGTCGAACGCCAAAACCAATGTACAACAAACATTTGACATTTGCATTTTCGAACCGCGCCAAAAGTTATTTCCTGAATTTTCGAAAATTCTTCGAAACGCTGTAATGATTTCTGTTTTTTCTTTCTTTTTATTTTTTTTATTTTATTTTCGAATCCACAGAGGCGACATTATAAAATATTTCTGCGTCTCTTACGTACTGTGTTAAATTTGGATTTTTATAGTTTATTTTTTATCTTTTATTTGTGGGTTTTTATAATCTATTTAGTACACATTATTTATTATTTTTTATGATGTAATAGACAAGATTCGATTTCAAATTTAATTTCACTGCAAAATGAAATGCTTTCTGAAGAAAATTGCAAAAGACAACCGAAGAATGTGACAGACGCGAAGAATTTTGTACTTTTGTACTCTACTTTTCTTGCTTTTTTGGATACTCTACTCTCTTTCTTTTTTGGATAAAATCTCCAACGCAGGAGGAACCGATCGTTCGAAGGGGGCAGGAGGGTGCTCCGAAATAAGAACAAAGGCGGTTTGGGCGCAGGGTTAAAAATCAATTTTTTCCGGCTCGGTTTACCGCAGAGGAACAACGTTAAAGGATAAACCGGCCTAAGCCCGGAAAAGCCCTATTTTATGTCGAACCAGCCTGAAAAGGGGGTTGACCTCGCTCACCCTCCACTTTCTCCGCTCGCCCTTCTTTCTGCACCTCTCGCAAAATCAATAGTATCGGTGTACCGAGTTTATCCCGCGCTTCGGGGCCAGCCTATAGTCGGCAAGTTCCAGGAAATTTCGTCAACGGCAATGATTTTAGATCATTTATGGATGAGAGGACGAGCAACGACATCGTTTGGAATTTTGCAACCGCACTCGCGAGAATTGTTTATCTCGCCGTTTCGTTTCTTCCTCAGTTCACTTGGTCCCAGTCTTGGTCGTATCTTTTATATCTCGAATTTTTGCTTACTTGGACTTTCGTGATTTTCAGTCACTTTGAACGTGTCAGATGGATCCCAATAATTCTGACATCACTGAATTCAGCTTGCTTAATTTGCAATGAGCCTAAAAGCTCTAAAATTCATTTCTCCTTCTAACTTCTAAATTCCAAGGTTAATTTCCCAAATTAAAATTCGTCCAAGATTTGAAGAAAAAAGGAAAAAAAGAAAAATGTCTTGAAACTGGTCAAACTTAATTCATCTCGCCAAAAAGGAAAAGAAAAGCGCACAAAATGTCAAAGCGTAACGAGGAGGATCGTTTCTTATAAATTAGAAACAGGACGCATTTAATTGAGATCTTAATTGCGCGGGAAGTTTGATGCCCCGTTAATTGGCCCTATTCAGCGCCCCGAAAGGGCAGCCAAGTTTCCAATTCGCGACTGAACAAGCCTGAGCTGACTGACGACGCCGGCCGGACTCCACACCGCGAACATTATTTCGTTATTTGGCGTGTCACAAGGTGTAAAGCAACAATCAATTAGACGCCGTAGGTAATAATTCGCTTTTTATTCTGCGAGAACGTTTTATTCTACCTTGTAACGCCGCGTATGTTGCTTGGAAACTTTCCTCGAATCACGTTTCAACAGTTCTTACGGTGAAAATTCTGCGTGACACTAATAATACGCGTAACTCGTGATCAGTCGCGTTCAGCGTTTCAAAGATAATTGATTCATGTCGCCGTTTCTCGAAATCTTTCTTCACGAAATTTTCATTTTCCCTATCAGATGATCCCTCCAATAGAATGCTCGTATATATACATATATATATTGTTTAATACCTGACGTCCTTCTCTTTGACCTCTCATTAAATTTCCAGCATTCACCGAGTCGTCCAATTTGTCGACGTTTTCACCCCCCCCCCCCCTCCTCCCTTTTCCCCAAAGTCGCAAAGCACGTTATTATTGCGTCGTAATTGAAGAGGACAATCATGGAAATCAGCCTAGAGTAATTCGTTTCTATCGATGGAGGGTGGAAACAGGGGTGTGATTATTAACTTCGTTGCATTTGCGTAATTAGTTTAATAAAAATTTTCGTGCTTGGAAAGTAAAGAAACTCTCAATTATAAATTTTCTGTAGTAAATATTCTACTGTTCGTGTATTTATTTCCATATGGGGAGGGGGGGGGGGGCGGGGTGGCATGCATCAACGTACGCCCGGGAAACGAGATTTCATTATGCATGTTGCATGCTGATCGGATGCAATGTTTCTCTTCAATTATCCATCTTTTCCTTAATGGGCACGCGTACGAGTACGTAGAATATTAATATCATTCAAATTGGATGAAATTTTATAGTAATTTATACATATTGTGGGAATAATTGTTTTACAATCCGAGGAGCACGGCGATTCGTGCATGTAACGTGAATTATTTAACAGATGGTAATATAATCTTTGTATGACATTCAGTAGTGTAAGTAAATCATTCATAGAAAAATGATTTCCCAATTTCCACGTGTTCCATGTGAAACGTTCATTCTAGTCCTGATAGAAGTAGTACTCGTACATTTCAAAACATTCCTAGAACGTTGATCGTTAATTCACTCGTCCAATTAGCGATTTTCAGTAGTACGAGTCAATGATTTAAACACTGTCCACGAAAACGAAGGAAATTTGGCGAGTTGGGGTACGCGTTATCTTCGGGTTATACTCGTATCAACGCTTTGTAGCTACCGCGACGCAATTGAATATTCACCAACTTAAAATTTGAAGGCTCGAGAGTAGTATAGGTCAACCACTTACGAAATAAACACTTCTCTCCGCTTATTTCGAGTCAAGATGCATGAAAGAATCAAACAAACTTGTCGGCGATCGCGCTCCAATTATTCACTCGTGGCTGCGAGACAAATTTCGTCCGAAACTGACAGTAGCGCGAATCAATAATTCGCCGGTGCAGCGGTGAAAATTGATCTCCACGCTTTCGTTACCTCTCCTCGATACTCGGGAGTTCTTCACCTAATAGACTCTCAGATGTACTGTTACATCAGAGATGTTCGAGCTGAAAAGAACAGAATCGAGTCTGGGAAACGGACGAGTGAAACGAATGAAAATCCTTCTCGCGTGCTAATGAATTTTATTGTGTAGCGCGAGAAGACGACGGCTGGCCTCATGTTCATTTGTACGTGAAATAAATTAAATTCGAAATAAATTAAAGAAACGCTTTTGAACTCGTACGAAACACTTTTGGTTGCGAGGAATTTCATGCTTTTGCTTGAAAGATAAAATTTCGTGAATAATTGTAATTCGTTTTTTGGCATTCAATTTTTTCTACATTGGTTGATGGAAAAACAGAGGAGCGCGGTTGTAATGTTCTCAGTTGTAATTGCTGGTTTAATTGCTCCGTTTTCCTAGGGGCGAAGCTCCTATTCGACGCCACGAAATGAAATTCAACGTTGGTGTCATCCTTTTAATTAAAAATTAAGGCCCCAGTCACTTGTTGAACTTCGATTTTCACGGGGAAACGGTTGCGACACGCCATGCGAAATGAACTTCGAAACTGGATTAAGCGACCAATCATGCAGGGGAACTTCGTTTGCCCCTGGTGCATGCGAAAATTTACGAGAATCGTTCTCGAACTTGTAACGCCCGCGTACGACACTCCGATAGGAAGTTCACGACTACCAGTTGTAATTTTGTTATCGTGGAATTAGACGCTCTTGCAAACTTCATTGACCGAACTGACTGTTCCATTCAAACGAGGTTCCGAATCTTATTTAAAACAGCAAAATTTGTTTAGCAAAATCTAAGGGAAAGAAAGGAAAAAATTGTACGTTTGCTCGGTATTCTTAAAAAAGAATCAACATCTAAAAATATGACAGCAATCTCAGATAAGCGACAATACTACTCTTTAAAAAAATTAATCAATGACGATACGTTTTTCTAAGAAAAAAAAAAAAATAATCGTGATATAATTTTCCAACAGACAAAGTCGCTCTCGAACAAACGTGAGAGCGACAATACATAGTTTTAAATTGACAACTGCCTTCGAGCAGCAACTCCTGAGACAACAATCTCAAATAAATAACAATACTATTCTCTAAAAAAAAAAAATTAATCAATGACGATTATTTTTTCCTAAAAAAAAAAAAAAAAGAAAATAATCCTGATAATAATTTTCCAACGAAACAAAGCAACATTCGCAAGTCACTCTCGAGCAAACATGCACAGTTGTATTTATATACTGATAATTGGCTTAGAAACAGCCAACAAATTTCGAAAGAAATTCGAGAGTTAGAACGCTCGTTCGTCTGTTCGGTCGTTGAAAAATAAATAGTATCAGCGAGTGAATTTTTCTTCCGACGCGAACGAAAAGAGAATGGAATCGATGGCTCGCTAGTAATCTCGGCGCGGCTCCGCAGCGAGTCAAAGTGCTATTAGTTCGACTGTCGGGGTATCAAATATTAGAGGCGAGCGCGTGCACAATGGGAATCGCGTGTGCAGGGCTTTCACGAGAGAAGTTACGAGTATTAACCCGACGGCGGAACAGAGAGATCCCCGCTGTCTGTCTGTCTGTCTGTCTGTCTGTCTGTCTGTCTGCGTTCGATCCCATTTGCAACGCGGCGCGCGTGTTCGTGCGCGTTCGTGCGATCGTTTATGTTAATGGATCGACGGCTGCGGGGTACGGCGCGCGTCGTGTCCCGTTAGGGGATCAACCTCCACGGGAACAACTGTTTCCAGCCGTTTTAATTCCGATGTTACGGCTTTGTTGCGGCTCGGTGAAGATTAACCCTCGCGCGGCAAGTAGCGTAGGCCAGTTGTAGAATTATGCTGCACGCTGATATCCTGGAGTAGTTAAACAGTTGTCAGAGGGGATTCGATTATTAGTAAGATTTTGGATATTACTTTTAATATTGTGTTGTGTTACTTTTTGACGTTTGCATTGTATTTTCGTATCGTTGAGTTGCAGATGATTATTTATTGTGGAATAATTTTGATTCTGAGTAAATGTTTTTTTTTTTGGAGGAATAAGTATCTAAATAAATTATTTACTGCCTTTATTTATTTATTCATTGAAAAATATGTTTTTTCAAACAATAATATTATTATTCGTTCGAGATTATTTATAAATAATAAACTCTTTAGTTTCATTTGACGATATTACAAGTGACGAGATAACATGAATTGAAAAATTACTATTATGTCATCGTTATTATTATTATATTATTTCCAAGAAAATTTGTAATTTAATTAAATCGAATAGTTTGATAAATTTATCGACTTGTTGGAGAATTAGGCTTGTTAGAAACAAGAATAATAGATGCACGTTAGAATAAAGAAAAGATTTGTTGAATTAAGACTCTTTAAATAGAAAGAAAATGGTATGGTATTATGTTATGGTCAGAGAAGCGAATAAACTAGCATACTACATCTTCATTTGCTGTAGGAGTATCAATCGATAGCAGAGTACACAAGTCATAAAATTTCTGTATCTTGTTGCAACGGGGAAAGCAAGTAGACGCAAGTACGAGCGCAAGTAGAAATGGAGCATACATAGTCAGACATTGGGCACGTTTTGCGCCTAATAACCACTCTTATCGCGTGTATTATTTAAAAATATGTACGAAGGAAAAGACAGAGGAAAAACGAAACGCTAATCTACAGTCAAGTATTCCTATTATTCGACTGTTAATTAAGTACGCGCTCTAAACTGCCAAACTAAACCTGTTCGTTGAATTAAACTCGCATTTCTCATTTCACTCGTGTAATTTGGGCCACCGGTGAGAGAGAGTTTGTAATTAAAACACGCGGCAATTATCATTTCCTCCTCGCGAGAAATTTCAGGACGAAGTTTAATTGTTAAAAATTATTTTATACGCATCGATCTCAAAGATCGACTTTTTCATTTCTATTTCTTCACAAACAAAGAAGCTAAATTTCGTCTGTTCGAGAAATTTCAATTTCTTTCCAATTCTCTCTCCTCGGTAAGAGAGATTCTCCCATTTTTTAATAGAGAATTCCGCCATTCTCCAACCAACAAAGAAAAAAAGAGAAAAAAAAAAAAGAAAGAAAGAAGAAAAATAAAATAAACCAATTTCCAACTATTTCATCACTTGGATGAATATCCATCGGGAGGCCGGGCTTTCACCTCCGTGGAAATTTATTTTCTCTCACGGAGGGTGCACGGACGTCAATGACCTGCATCGCTGCAACGATGCATATTTCACGGTGTGTACGTCACTGGGCGTACTCGGGTGACGTCACTGGTAACCTACATACTTTAAGAGAAGAAACGATTCCGATGCCGTGGCCTCTATAGGCGCTGGTCGAACTTCCTTCCTTCCTCCGCAGCACGGAGTCGAAACCAGTTTTCATTTCACCCACACAAACACACACACGCACACACAAACACACACGTGTACTCGATGCCCCGTGACACGAGTCTACCGACTCGTCTTCAGTCACCGAGCCTTGTCACGAGCGTGTGAAACTTTTAGAAACAGTTTGACGAATCTGAAGAAAAATAAAAAGGAGTAAAAAAATTCGAGACGGCCGAACGTGATTTCTATTTTCCGGCTCGTTTATTTCGAGTCTGTTCTACTTGCCGCGGAGAGAGAAATGCTCGCGACGAGATTTACTGCTAGCATGCGTTTATTTTGTTTCGTTCCGAGCCAGCGGTTTACCAATTTCGTAACGTAAAAATGGGAAATTGATAGGTAGACGAGAAAAGTTTTCGATTTCGTCCGTTTTAAACTTATACCACTTGCGACCGTGAAAGAAATATCCGGAACAACGTGTTTTGTCACTTTGTTCCGAGCATTTCGCGCGTTTGTTTGTTCGTGATGTAAAACGATAAAATTGATAAACCCAGCGGGGAACGCGAGGTTGCTCGCAGCTGCATTAATTCAATTTCGTTCTACTTGCAACGAAAAAGTAAAGAGAGAGAGAAGCAGCCGGAGCTACGTTCTAATTTTCATTTCGCAAATGTTTAGTAAATATGCTTCTATTAAATTTGTTCTATCAAAGTTGAGACTGCCTTCTACTCCCTGGTGGAAAAATTAAGAGTGAAGTAGTTGGAAAATGGCTCATCCCGATTTCAATTTCCTGAATATTCTGCAAATACCACTTTTATTTAATGTCCGCTGGTTCAATTTGATTTCATTCTACTTGGAATGGAAAAGAAGGAAAGAAATGACTAAGTGACAAGATAGACAGAATGTGTTCATGCTAATGTTGGTTCTCTCGTCTTGCTTCTAACGGTCAGATTTCGAATTTTGATATGCGTTCTCCATTATAGTAATTTCGTTTTCAGTCTAGTCCAACCTAGTTTCAGTTTCATTAATACTACCTTTCCACTTGAAATATATATACATGTTTCACTTTAATTTTAATTTTTTCATTCTACGACTGGCAATTCCTTCTCGCCGCAACTGCAATTATATTAATATTTATTATATTAATCTTTATTATCCCCCATTCGAAGCTTAATTCTAATTTCGTTCCACTTTCAGTGAAAGACTGGAGAGCTAATTTTGATTCGCCTCTAATCTCATTTGCCGTAATTTTTATAACTTTCATCTTCTCGTGTCTCTTTAGCGACAGTGTTTTTCACTATAAAAAAAAAAAAAAAAAAAAAAAAAAAAACTTACGCGCTACATTTCATTTTATACTCTAGTTGAACGCAACCAATTTTAATTAACCTATTTTAAATTTAATTAGTAGTTCGCCGTGAACAAAATTACGTCGCCACGACATTTTATATTTAATTCACGTCTTGCTGGATAGAAATTTATATCACGCGTGCGTTTTGCAACGGAAAAATGCGTGGATTAAATTTTCGTGTTTTGCACGTGCAACATTATAATCCGGGATTGGGGATCTGTCGTACTTGAACTGTTGAAAAATACGAGAACACACATTTATACACGTATCGTTTGTGGAAAATCGTTCGGTGGAATCGCGATTTATATGCATCGGGAGAATTCGACAGAGGGGGAATACAGCCGCGTTTAATCAGCCTCGAATGGAAGGGGCCACGGTCTCTGCGTTTCACGTTTTCAAGCACGCATACGCGGCGCAACCCTTTCACTCGCGTCTCCCACGCTCCCCGCCAATGCAGATGCACAGCCGTGTGCGGCAACGTCGTCAACCAGACGGTCAAAACTTGATAAAACACGAAAACGAAAACATTCTCCACTTTCGCCGAATTCTCTCCAGTTTCCAGAATTTTCTTCCCATCTCGCAAGGCATCTCCACAGAGGCGAGGCTAAAGTAAATTTCAAGACTTTTCGCACGTCCAGCTTTCCAATAATTCTGCACGAGTTCACAGTATTCCAATTTTCCAGTTTTTTTCACCCAAATTACGAACTCACCTCTGTCCTCTCAGATCACGTGACTTTGGAATTTTATTAATATATTTCGTTACACTGATTAATAGATTAATTTACATTCAGTCTTCGATCGATGTGATTCTGTTTCTAGTTTGTTATTTGCACCACTTTCGGCGTGAAAGTTTCGAGAGCGTGTGAAATTTTGGAAGAGGAATGGGAGCGAGTCGATGAAAAGTCACGCGATCTACGGAGATAGATTTCAGAACAATCTGCCGGTAGATTAGACGAGGATAACGTGGTTATTGGCGTTTCAATTACTGAAAAAAAAAAAAAAAAGAATCCGGCACGTAGTATGAGTCAACCGATGATCCGCCTTCTGATCGCGGCTACAGAGCTTCCCAATCCAATTTTCCCGGCGGAATGAAAGGAAAACAACGACAGATTGGTTGCCAACCTCGAGAGGATCTCTCGCTAGATCCTGGTTATTTAATAAAAATCAATCTGAACTTCTTAATTTCTTTTTTTCCCCGCCCGTCCATAAGGAATAAACACACCGAACGAGATCCGAAGCAAAGAAACTGTTTCTTTCTCCCTTATCGCGAAAAAATTGTTTCACTTTTCGAGTTCTTTGGAAAAAAAAAAAAAATCACAAGTTACCTTCAACGCCGAAGGAAAAATCTGAGACTGACAAGGCTTTGCAACAACATTTCTAAAGAAAAACGGAGAACGAAAAGCATCCAATCGAATTGAATTAAATTTTCCTTCAACACGGAGGGAAACCTGAAGTCAACGGTTTTATTCCGTAATATGTTCTTCGAATAATTAAAAAATGGATATGAAAATGGAATCGACGAATTTCAATCCCGGCCGATAAAGAAGAATCCAACGTCGACGAATTGTGCAATATTTCTTGGTTAACGCACTGTCGATCTTATACGTGGCAAGGGATTATCCCTGCAGACCGTGCTTTTATCCTTTACGTTTCGTTTCACGGATTTTCCTCTTTCTCTTTCTTTCTCTGCCTCTTTTAAAGACGTGAAAAAGAAAAGAAATGACGAACTTTTACGCGAGAGCAAAGTGCGTAGTTCAACTCCTCTGTCCTCTCCGGGTAATGACGCTTTCTTCAACACTGTCTCGCTTCCTTACTCTGGAATAATTTCATTCAATCAAAAGATACCACGAAGAAAGTGGTGGGGATTTTCAGAATTTTCGTGGAATTTTATTTCCACGATTTCTAGATCACCACTGAATTTTTATTAGAAACGATTGAATTTCGTAAATTGAAAGGAACTGGGTGAAAACTGAGTTTTACAGATATTGGAATTTTCAGAGTTTTCGGGATTTTCAGAATTTTGTAAACTTTCGCTAAATTTTGTCAAACCTCCCCACTAGCATAATGAGATTTCATAAACTTAAAGAGAAGCTACGAAAGAACGATCAATGTTAGTAAAAATTTTCAATTTCTTATAGAATCTCAAGAACTTTTCTGGAATTTTATAAACTTTCCCTGAATTTCATTTTGACAACATTTTTCATATCTCTACAGTTGCACGATTGCATTTTACAGATTTCCATCAAGTTTCTTAGATTTCCGTAGGTTCTCATCAACTTTCACGGATCAATTTCAGCCAATTCGATGAAATTCGATCGAAGTGTCGTGCATTTTCATTTAAGTGTTCGCTCTTCAACCTTTCGTTGGAATTTCCCACGATTTTACGGATTTTCGTCGACACTTTCGCCGCAAATTCCCGCAACTCTTCGAAAGGCAAAAGTAACAAGAAAACCGAGCGAAGCGAGACATTTCCAAAATGTTCACACGACGTTGGACATCTATCACTCTGATCTTTCGTAGAACACACCGCCCGAAAATGTGGACATTTGTCCTGTAATCCCAAATGTAATTGGACACCGGCCAGCAATGATACCACGTCGTCCTCGTTTACCTCGAGCAGCGAAGCAAAGCATAAGAGAAGCAAAGGGTAAGAAGAAAAAGAGCAAAAAAAGAAGAAGAAAAGGAAGAATAGGGACGATCGTTGCAAGAAACGACCATCTTCAGTAGAAGATTCATCCAGTCTTCTACATCCCAAGGATTAAGAATCATCTCCCTTGATCCTGTAATTTCATTGCCGCGTTTGCGAGCGTCACGTTTTAATTAATTGGCGCCGTTGTACGAGGCTTTTCCAATTAATAAAATGGACTCCTTAATTATAATAATTGAATTGATTCTGCGCCGTGGCCTGCGAATTCCTGCATTTCCAATTGATCCGGCTTTCAGGGGACTTTTGATGCGCTTGAAGAGACTTCGATATATGCAGAGACTAGTTACGAGGAAAATATATATCTAATAATGATTAATGGTGATTATATATATGTATAAAAGCATTATTAAATACATATGTTATGATATAATATATTAATATAACATATTTTTATTGTAATTATAATTATATTATAATAATATAATATAATTATATTTTAATATATAATATATTAATAATATTATATATTATAATAAAATTATAATATATTATTAATAATATAATATATTATCTAATAATGGTTAATCATTATAATATAATATAATACAATGTAATGTAATGTAATGTAATGTAATGTAATATAATATAATATAATTATAATATAATATCTTTTTACTGTAATTATAATTTAATTACATTTAATGACATTTAATTTCTCAATTTATTATGAAATCACGAATAATTTGTGGAGTAATAATACAAGCATAAGTGAATTATAAGTGAAAATTCAAGTCTTCTGCTTCTCCTTTCGAATGAATTTAATTAACTCCTCGCAGAAGAGTAAAATGAACAAAGAGGATTGTGAGAAAGGAGATTCCAAATGAAACACGACGTCTCAAGAACTTGAACGAAGGTGTAATGACAATTTCGAACGAGGTTAGCGGAGAACTGATTGATTAACATGGTCGGCGCGTTTCTACGAGAAAGAATTCCCTTGTATTTATTCGGCGAGAAAATGCCATTACGTGTAATACGGCTGAAAGCTCGCATGAAAGATCTTTTTACTTAAAAAGAAAAAAGTTTACCGATAGATGACTGAAAATTCCATTAACTTTCCATTAACGTGTTCCCTGCGAATAGGTATACTTTTAATATAACGATAATGTAAATTTTAATGTAATATAATATAATATAAATTTTATATAACATTTTTTATACAATATATAATTATGTAATTATTTAACTATAATATATAGCTATAAGCTATAACTATAATAATATACTTTAATATAATATAATCATATAAATGACCGTGTTTATTGTTTAAACGAGTCTCAGTTAGTCGATTATATTAATATCAGTCAATTTGACACGTTGCTCGAGTTTCGCGGAGTCTGCTACATAAATTTCGGAAGGAAATCGATGCTTAAATGTGCGTAAATCGATTTCCGTTCAACTCGGTTGTTTCGTTCGCCAAGATTCTGATTCTCTCCGCGAGTTTATGTGGAAGAAACAACTAGCCAGGCAGCTTGACCCGGTGAAGCAAAATGAAAAAGAGGAAGGAGATGAAACAGTGACCGAAGCACCATCGAGCCGTTCCCTCTGTAATTGAATTTCTCTGAAAGCGTCGTTGTTTCAAAACGAAACGTGAGAAAAACGCTCGCGTGTTGTCGAAGAAAACGAAAGAAACGAAAAAGAAGAAATAGAATTGATGTTCACTAGGGGACGAATAGTTGAATATTACATTACCCTGACATTGTGCTCAGAAATATTCAATCGCTTCGACGTTTCACGTTTTCAGCCAAAAAAAGAGAAAAAAAAAAAAAAAATAGAAAAATTCATCAGAGGGTGAAAATTGAAGCTCGAAGCTGGAGATGAGAGGTTCGACGAATGTTTGAGAAAATGATCGAAGAATTATCGAGAGAAAATTATTCCGGCTATTTATTCTATCGAGATGTATCGCCAAATTAATATATATATATATATCGTCGAAATATAAAATTGAGATGTATTTACCAAAACATTATATATATATCGAAATATTTCAAGTATATTTAAACCGCGTTACGAAATAATACAAAGAACAAAACCACGCTAAACCAGCACAAAGCGTCGAAGGCCCCGTGAAAGCCATCTCGAACGATATTACGTGTATAGATCGCCAGTTCTCATCCCTGTTTTAACCTTCCTACTTCCGACGCCCGAAACTTTCCAGAAAATTGCTTCCTTTCAGAGTCACCAAAAAAAGAAAAAAAGAAAAAAACGTAAGCTAAAACCCTCATGGAAACCGTGGCCTAAATGGCAACACTAGCCCGCGGAATCACGACGATGAACGGTCGAAATGAAATTATACATGCAGCGGACCATCGCCGGGTTATGTATTAATATCACGAGCGTGGATCTCCGGATGTTTGCGAGATCTCCGGTAGAATTCGTAATTTCCTGGCTCTCTCGGTCGCAGATACGGATGAAACGAAAGCGGTCGGCCGCGTTCGCCTGTCGTTTTTCACGCGATCGATCGTCGATCTTTTGTTTCTCTCTCCATCGTTCCACGAATAAACATTGTCGAATGTTTTCGTTTATGCTCTGTCAATTTGTGTTCCTTTCTCTCTTTCTCCTTTTTCTTTTTTTTTTTTTTTTGGAGGGAAGTGCGAAAGTGCGACAGAGGAATTTGGATATTTTTGTATTTCGAAAATTCGCGGTTTGTATAACAGTGGAGAGTTTGAGACTTGAACATTTGAACACTTGGGAATTCAATTTGGAATCTTCGAAATCTGAAAGTTTCGCAATTTTAGTATTTCAGTACTACGGAAATTTGGACTTCCGAATAAAGTTTGAATATTAGGGCTCGAACGATACATTTGGAAACTCGACAATTCAAATGTTGGAATCTCTGAAAATACCTCGACTCTCGTATCTTCGTGTTTTGAAAATTCAGAATCCTAAGAGCTGGAAGGAAAACGTCTGAATTTATTTGAAAATTTCACATCTCCAACCACATTCCCAGTAGATATGTAACGAAACGAGAGAAGCATCGTTTCAGAATCCAAGATACAGATACGGCGAGTTCTAAAAACGACGTTTCCCGGGAACGTCGAAGTTCTCGGTATTTTCAATGGCAGAGGACATAACGCGTTTATTGTCTGCACGTTTCCTTCCAACTAGATTACACAATGTGTATAGTCCATGGGTACTCGTATACTCGAATACTTTCGTATATATCGGGGAACCTGATTACTTAGCATGCCCCTATAAAAGAAGATCGCGTGGCAGTTGCACCCGTGGCGATTTACTTGCAAATATTTTGCATTTTGTCCAGGATGTTGCACGTTTTACAACCTACCAAGCGTTTGACATCGATTTCTAGAATGGTCGTGCTACGTCTCGCTGAATTTTACTACGCGTTCCGCGTTGCATTATTGAGGCAGCCGTCTGAAATCAAACGGAATGAGGAACGCAGAGGAGAGTCCTTGGAAAACTTCGACGTGACTTCTTGGAGAAACGAAAGGTTGGAAAGGTTGCAGAGAACGAATGTGAACAGACGACAAGTCTAATTGCACAGATAGATAAATATACTTAATGCATAGATATATTTTAATGTGTAATATGCAAATATTACGTCTCTTTCCCAGAAATGATAAAATTATACAATATTATCTAAGTTTATATTTAAATTTAAAAATTTAAATTAATTTATATATCAATATAATATTATATTTCTAGGAGAGAAATGTATTTATATATTGTATATTGAAACGATAAAGCAGAATATTCTAATTCCGTTTCGTTACTTCTGTACGCATAATATGACAATTTTATTACGAAAATTACAACAAACAATTTAACACGAGATGTATAAAGAATTGTAACGAATTATAAAAATTCGTAATTTCACAACGCGACGAATTACGACGGGAAGAGATACTTTAATTTCACTTTGTCTTGGAAAATTACACGGAAATAAAGTCTCTCGCGAAAATTTTCATTTCATCGAGTTCCTCTGCCTCGATATACTTTTTTTTCTATCGCGGTTGATGGAAACAGAACGGCGAGCCGGCCGTTTGAATAATTTATTAACCGTGTTAATATAATCCCACTCAGTGGAACTTTACGTCAAAGGATTTCACATTTCGTTGAAAGACAATGTGAAAGGCAGGAAGAATACGGGATTGAGTTGTCATTAAATTCGCACGCGGTTTTGAAGCTCTCGTTAATTCTAACAACTTTTGCCTGAAGCGCTCTTTAAAGCTACGCACGCGTAGAAACGTACGGCAAAGTAAATGTAAATGATGTCTGGCTGATAGCGGACCGTTTCTACTTCCCCCGCGTATTTCTCACGTAGTTTTCCGCGAGTTGTTGAAAACGTTGAACGATTCCGCTCGGAAATACGTTCGAATATTTCCGAATATAGCTGGCCATAATTCGTCAGAGATTTTCTGATTTTTGACTAAGTTCTAATATTCAAGATTATAAATTCGCAGGGCCCTTGAATATTAGAATCATTGATCTTCAAATTTTTTTATTTTGAAATCACTGGAAGATTCGCGTTTCTTGAATTTGGAATTTGCAAATGTTCTCTTAAATTTCTTCTGTAGTGTCTGAAATTTTCAATCGCCAAATTTGACGGTATTGAAACTGCGAGACTTTCAGACTGAATGACTACAATTTTTCAAAACTTTCAGTTCTTAAATTTTGCAGCGCCAAAAATTCTCAATCAGAATTGAATATTATATTCTCTATATATTCTAATAATATTATTCTAATAATATATATTCTAATAATATTTTCTGATTAAATTATATGAAAAAAAGATACGAAACATTCGGATGTCAAAGATTCCAATTACTTTTTCTTCAATTTCCGTGTCTCCAAATATTTCCATATTCTCGTCTCTCAAACTCTCAAAAAATTCAAATCCCCGTGTCTCGTTGAGCCTGAGCTGAGTCTGAATTTCCGAATCACTTGTCGAACCGCTTAACAAAATGAAAATAGAATGATGGAAGAAGCAACTGGGGCTGACGGAAATTGGAGGAAACTTCGTTGCAAGAAAGAACGCTTCGACTTTGAGAGAGTTTCGTTTCCCAACGATAAAGGGATACACGGCTCATGAATCCGAAAGGATTTATTTAACTTGATAAAATGTACTTGAAAAGATTTGCCAGATAGGCGACATTTACATGACAGAGAATCCTGACGACGAGGATGTTCCACGACGAAGGCATGGGATTTTCCCTCAGCCGGTATTTAAAAGTATAATCCTTCCTGTCTGGGTCACCGGAGGATACTCCGCGAGACTGGAACTTTCATTCTCAGTTTTGGAATTTTCGTCGAGGAACAATAGAAAACGTAAAAGGTTAGGCGAAACTGGATGAAAGTTTCAACCTTCAAATACGTACGTGAGAAACGGGGATCATGTCACAAAATGGGGATGCATCATTACGAGTCATGCAGAAAAATAGTCAAGTGTTTGATATTTTCTTTTATACATTATTAAATGAAATTTCTGTGAATCTTTTTAAATTTCAAATTTTTTTAAATTACGAACGAAATGAAATGTAAAAGTAACAATAGTTATCTAGACTCTAGAGTAGAAATTTCAGAAAATGTACATGTTGAAAAACAACCTCTAACGTAATTCTCTCATCTGGCCTTGTCCAATTTCTCGAAAAGAAAATATCTGATGACAAGTAATCAGCAAAAGTTAAGCTCCGAATTTCCTCCCCGAGGAAGCGTTAACCCACGCACCGTCGTTCGTGGCGAAAAAACGCCGAATCTACCCTCATAAACATAAGCGAGGCCGTTGGACTCGCACGACCCTCTCTCAAAGCCAACCCGAACAAACAACCGTTCCATTTTACCCCCGAGCCACAAATCGGCCAATCGGTCAAAAATCCTGACCGCGCGAGCAAAAAGCGCGGTTACAACCCTCTGCTGTAGGGGATCGTAGCGTGTACACGCGAGAGGGGGTAGGTTCACGGTTAATGTTTATCACCTGACGTCACTCGTCTATGGCAGGGTTGAACGGAGCGGTGGAGACGTGGTTCCTTGCACGGTCAGAGGGAGGGGGTGGGGTTGCTGGTCGTCATGGCGACCGATGGCGGGGTAGTTTGGGCCAGTGGTTCTCAGATTCCCCCCCCCCCCCCCCCTCGCGAACATCGAAAGTGAAAATTGGAATTTGTGGTCGAATCAGTGGAGTGAAAGTTCGAGGGAAAATTTCAGAGGGGATGGAGAGATCGATAAAATAACATTGGTGTGATCGAGAAAATTATTGCTCGAAGGATTTCAATGAGCGGGACAATAAAATTGGAAGAATTTAAATTGACAGAATTGAGGGGGTAAGTTCGGTGTGAGATTAAGCGAGTGAACTGTCACTCGGTCCTTTCAATTTCCGGATAGGCATATGCAAATTGTCAGGAAGGGCGCGAAGGTGCTCAAGGCACCCCACTTGTTGGACATTAACAGGGGATGAAAGAGAAAGGGTACCTGCCGCCTGATGCCACGCTACTGCGGCATCGATCCCCCTATCCAGTAGTTCTCAACCGATATCACTATTATTATTTGCCATCCATCGCTTTAAGGATTAAAAATTAAGAAATCTCGCGAAGCTAGAAAAAAAAAATTCCCAAGAACGTGACAAAATTGTAATAAATTCGTAAATTTATCCCGTTGAACGTCGTTAGAATCGTTTCGAACAAGCTTCGATAATTTTACCTTCTGCAATTCTCTTTCAATAAATTCCAAAGATCTAACGGCTCGATACAGCGAACCTCCATTAAACTAAACTCTGATCCTCGAATAAGCAAGACGAGCTCTTCTCACATCGTACGATCGAAGGGGTTGTTTCTGAAGGGTTTATAGGCCGATTATCTCAGCCAATTCTCGAAGATGGGGCTGCCTTTCATGGTGTCTGGATCGAGATAGCCACTACTTACGACTTTGGTATTTGTCATAAGTTGTCGTGAGCTTTCGGGAATTTTGGCCATTTTTTGGGTGGCCGAGGGTGGAACAACTACAGGATCCTAAAGGGTATTGAAGAGGGTTTTTTCGCTTAATGGAGCACGAACAAAATATAGATTCTCGCACGCGTGGAATTCTCGTCCAAATATACTCGAAAACCGTAGCAGAAAAGATTAAACGCTCTTCGAGGAATTGGAATTCAACTTCAGTTTGTGAAATAAAGAAAAAGAAATGAAAATTATCTCTACCGCGTGCCTCGTTCTCGTCGCATATGAAAATTTCAAATTAATATTTAACTTTCTCTTTTCTTCCTCGAGTTTCTCGGTCCTCGAAGCCTTGGACATTCGATTTTTCGATACATGCTCCACTTGGCAAACAAGTTCTGCATTATTCTTGAGGAGTTTCGTTCACTGTCAGTCACGCGCTTCGGAATATTAAGATTTGGATTTTACCTGGAGAATGATATTTCTCTTTCGTCTAGCATTTTCTATTTTGGTATATGACGTCGATTTGAAACGTCACGCGAGAATAAACTCGCGTGGGATAAATTTTTGAGAATTCGACAGCGACGATACGCGTATAAATCTGTCCGTAAATCTTCACCTCCCCGTGAAGGTATTGTATCCTTCAGAAGATTTTTCTTTCAACTCTTCTCCGAATGTTTCTAAACACTCGGTAGGAATTGGCATAGCAATATTTTTCCTAAACGTGAAAGGAATTTGTCACCCATGTTTCTCCGTTATATAATTTCTCCCCTCTCAAATATTCTCTCTCGCATTATCAATTTCTCTGTAAATTCCCTCGACAAAGTTTCTACCTTGAATTCTCTCTGTATCCTTCTTCGTATCTATCTCTGGAAATTGGGCAACAGGAATCTCCATTCGCGCGCGAGTTTCTCTGCTAAATTGGAAACTAAATAAATAATATCTAAATAAAGCCGACGGATGAAATAAAACATAACAATACGATACGATAGCTCGTCTTCACCGTAAAACAATCGATGGATGAATGAATGAGCTGCACAAAGAACTGAAAGAGAGAGTCGTTTCTCCTACGATAAATAGAAATATAATAAGAAAGGAAAAAAAGAAGAAAAAAAAAAAAAAACGTTCGGACGAGGAAGTTCGGCGGAAATTCAACGTGATTTCCTCTGCAAATCACTTCGCAGTTTCGACAGGTTCCGCTTTAATATCGAAGCTCGAGTCTTCCATCCCCGAGAGAAATCTTCGTCCGCGATATTCTTTTCGTTTTCATCGAGGGAGGAAAAAAAAAAGAAAAGAAAAAAAGGAAACTGTGTCCCTTTCGTGTTTCACGAGTTTCTCGTCTAAGTTCGTCTAAGTCACCTATTCGTCGAGCAACTTCGCCCTTCTGGGAAATCTGAATCTTCCGGCAGTTGGATGGGCACCGATTCCTTCGATTCCCGATACTCTACGCGAAAACAAATTTTACGCGATTTTTACAAGCTGGAACGCAACGTTGCTGAACGAGAGCTTTCTCGTTTTATTTGGGCTCAAGTAATTGGGAGAGAGTTTGGCAAAATTGAAGACTAAAATATCCGATGCTTATAATAATTTCTGCTCTTGGAACGCGCGACGAAAGATGAACTCGCGTATCATTGACAGTGGAGCAACTTTTACCATTCTAGCGGTACATTTCTGTTTTATACCTAGCTCTGAAATTCCCTTTGTTCCCTGTTATTAACAATGGACTATAGCCGAATTAAAATTTCGTTCCCTGCCCGGAGCGAGCATGTTAATTATATGTTCTTTCGTATATTACGCGTGTTACGCACACGTCTGTCATATCTGCGGATATGAAAGTTATCCTTTGTTAATGAAACGTGAAAATTTCGTATGCACGATATGAAAAACTTGGAAAATGCACGCGGCAGGAAATGTTTTACTAAACAGATCGTTGGTAACAATTCTTAATTACGAAATTGGAAATTTTCTTCAATCGAAATATAATATACTTAACAGAAAGAACGTAACGGATCTGACGAAATAGAAATGTAATAAATTTCAGCATCGATATTAGCAAAACAATTTCAGATCACGTGGATTATTATTGTTTCCGATATCACGTTGCAACGAAAGAATCTTCACTTCTCTTTTCTTTTTGTTTCTGTTCTTTCATGCAGTATATACACTTGTACATCGTTTGTTTTCACGTGTTGCAGCACAACCTTCTTGTCAACCCTTCAGGTATTGCAAATTTCACCACTTTCATCATCATTCAGCTTTCATCAATTTTCCTTGACTTCAATCTCCCTCTGCCCTCTATTTATCCACCATGCATCCCGTCAGGCTTCTGCTTGATCCTTCTTTTGTTTCCGATTCCATTGTACCTTTCTCCACCTCTGTAATACCTTTTTGTCTCTCGTTCCTCCTCTTTCACTCTTCTACCTTCCCCGCTATAATCAATCTTATTACCATCCCCAGACATTTCACTCAGTCTTCTTCCCCCTCCCCTTTTCTTTTTTATTTATTTTCTCTGTGTTGACAGTTAGAGTGGACACGACAGTGTCTACGACTAGATATTTTTCAGATTTCGTTTTTTCATTTCGGTTTCTCATATCTTTGCTGACTCGTAGATCCTACGTTCCCAAATCTCAAATCGAGAAAGTTCTGAAAGTTCTAAATAGCAAAGGAGATGCGAGCGAGACCCTCTTGCATCGCTGTGTCGACAATGAATGCTTCAGGTCTTCCTTTATTTCCTCAATAAACGCATGATTCGCAATTTATTCAAATTGAGTGGCAACGAACGAGCAAACAAAGACTGATATTTTTACTCATTTGCCCTTTCTTCCAATCCTCCTGCCACTCTTTCTCCCTTCGCCTCCCTCTGCCCTTTTGTCCTCTTCCCTTTTCCCTTTATCCGCCAATCGTTTCCACCCTTCGTTTCATCCCTCTCTCTCTCTCTCTCTCTCTCTCTCTCTCTCTCTCTCTCTCTCTCTTCATCGCTATCCTTGCTTTGCTTTTGCTCCACGGTTATCCACTCGCTTCAACCCTTCTCTTTCGCCGTTTTGTTCCCTCCGTCTTCATTCACTGTGGCTCCCCTTTCTCTGTCAGCCGTCTTTGATCACTGTCAGTGGAACAACCCTCCTCCCCCCGCGTGTGCACATCGGCGGTGAACACGGAGTCACAGGCCGCTGTGAAACAACCACTCCCTCGACCTGTGTGTATCGTACTACACAGAGAAAACCGAGGCACAGGGTTCATCAGCCGTGGCTGATTGAGCCTTGCTTGTTCGACGCTTTTTTAAATCCGTAGGCGATGCTGTCGTTGCTATAGTCAGATCCTGGATCGAGAGACGCGCGTGAGTGTGTGTGTGTGTGTGTGTGTGTGTTTGTGGCGGGTTCGATGCTATGCACTGGGTGCCTCGATATACTCATCGAGAGAAATTTTTCCGTGTTCGTGGCGCGGGAGGCGCTTGTGCTTTCGAGTTGATCTTGCTTTGGATATCGAGAGAGCAGTGTCGGCGAATTTTCGCGAGGCGAGAGTCGCGTTCGCGTATTAAATTTCAATTGTTTCGAGAAGCTGCGCGAGACAGGCGAAAGTTTTACGCGCCTTCGAACATTTACGAGGCGAGAGTTTCGAATTTTACAAAGTGGCAGTCGCAAGGTTCCAAGTTTTCAATCGTTTCGAGAGAGGCAAGTCGCGTTTCAAAATTTCATTTGCCTCGGGAAATAGTACATGAAAGTAGTTCTTCCATTTTCTTCTTAATTTTTCACATTTTCAACTCACGCGTGCTTAATTTTCTTAATTTTCTACGTCTTTCATTCGGGAAGAATGTTACGAACTAATAAATCTGCAATGACTTTAATTTATCCTTGTTAATATGATAATATGTATTATCAATATAGACAGTAGGATAATATTCTATTCTATATCGTAACGTAACACGTGAATAATTTGTTTAACTTACGACAGCAATTTAAGAAAATATCGCGAATCTTAAAAAAAAAGTTACGAACTAATAAATCTGCAATGACTTTAATTTATCCTTGTTAATATGATAATATGTATTATCAGTATAGACAGTAGGATAATATTCTATTCTATATCGTAACGTAACACGTGAATAATTTGTTTCACGTACGACAGCAATTTAAGAAAATATCGCGAATCTTGAAAAAAAAGTTACAAACTAATAAATCTGCAATGACTTTAATTTATCCTTGTTAATGTGATAATATGTATTATCAATATAGACAGTAGGATAATATTCTATTCTATATCGTAACGTAACACGTGAATAATTTGTTTCACGTACGACAGCAATTTAAGAAAATATCGCGAATCTTGAAAAAAAAGTTACAAACTAATAAATCTGCAATGACTTTAATTTATCCTTGTTAATGTGATAATATGTATTATCAATATAGACAGTAGGATAATATTCTATTCTATATCGTAACGTAACACGTGAATTATTTGTTTCACGTACGACAGCAATTTAAGAAAATGTCGCGAATCTTAAAAAAAAAGTTACGAACTAATAAATCTGCAATGACTTTAATTTATCCTTGTTAATATGATAATATGTATTATCAATATAGACAGTAGGATAATATTCTATTCTATATCGTAACGTAACACGTGAATAATTTGTTTAACTTACGACAGCAATTTAAGAATATGTCGCGAATCTTAAAAAAAAAGTTACGAACTAATAAATCTGCAATGACTTTAATTTATCCTTGTTAATATGATAATATGTATTATCAATATAGGCAGTAGGATAATATTCTATTCTATATCGTAACGTAACACGTGAATAATTTGTTTCACGTACGACAGCAATTTAAGAAAGTGTCGCGAATCTTAAAAAAAAAAAAAAGAAAGTCACTCGTCGATATTTTTCGGATATATACTTCCGGGAACGATAATACACAATAGTACACAAAAGCGGGGGAATGTCGCTGCGGAAACACCGGGTATACATGGTGTTCAACATCGCATGAATGTGCTGTCACGTTGACAACGAGAAAGACGGGTTACAGGGATGGAAGGTGCTCGAAGTAAACCACCCCCTTGTCTTGCTTAACATGTGCACACAGTATGATGTTGTACTGTGATACGTCATGCGATAAATTGATATCACCTGCGGTCGCTAACGTCCACGCTCTTGGGGTACGTTGCGTTCGCCATTGTTATTACGTTTCCTTTCGTCGTACCTATTAAAGAAAAAAAAAAAAAGAAAAAGAAAAAAAACACAAGTTTCAATAAAATTCCTTCGACTGGTCTCAGACCACTGGCTTCGGAAATACTGAATCAAATTCAAATCTAAATATCCAATTTCCAACGATCGACACGTTGACGCGAAAGTTTCACGTTTTCCCCCTCTTGTGAGAGAATGTTTAATTTCATTTAATTTGATATGTAAGATACTACGTTACGATACTATGAAGTACAATCATGTTTTTCATTTCAGAGTATTTGTGTCATTGAGGACTCACAATGATGTTCATCTTGTTTTAATTATTCTAAAATATTCATCAGTGAACGTGTTTCTTTTTTTTTTTAATGTAATTCACGTTCGGTTCGCTGATAAAAAGAAAGAACGAAATATCTACTATCGACAGAGTAGGGGTTTGTTCTTTATACCCCGAAAAATGTCATCCTCGAAAGATACTTTCGACTACAGCCCTTCGTATTTTAAGGACCTCTATTTGAAAATTTGAATTCCAGAACAATCGCCAATAAAATTCGGCTCGATTCTGTTCGAAATTCACAAGAAATGCGAAACGTCGGATTCGACAGCGGCGAACGAGAGGCATATCCCCATTAATTTCTCGACGAACGTCACAACAACGTTTCGCGAGGCGAGAAATTCGACCGTAAGCCTGGCCTGACTTACATGGCGCTTATCTCGATTAACGATCGACAGGGAATCGTTTAGCGAAACTTGCCCCCCGAGGGAAGGGAGAACTCTTCCCGCGCCATCCGGAAGCGCCTGCTATCGGTAGAGACGTGTGTCACGCGTGAACCAACGATAATAAGAAAACTTGTAATTACGTGACTGAGGATGAATCTGAGCCAGGCTTGAGAAATTCCGCCGCGAGCACAGCTGTGCAAGATGCAAGTGTGTCGCACCGTCCCAGCTGGTAATAAATCGTCCTGCTTCGTGTAAAGTTAGTCCCGGCAGTAATTACAAGTTAGTTTAATTCATTAATTAATAGCGTCTTTGTTGAGCCAGGCTCGTTAAGCTGCAGCTGATTACGTTGGAGAGTAGAGATCTGTTGAAGTGTGTGTCTGGTCTGGTCTGGTCGGGCGAATGGCACGTTGCAGTTTCGTTGCTCGTGTTTCCGCGGCATCGAAACCGAACGGTTTCGGTTTAATTACTCAGTCGGCGACACGTCGGTTTAATCGAAAATCGCGGGTATTGAGCTTCCACTTTCTTTTTGTTTCTCGTATGAAATTGGATTCGATGGGATTATTATTTGCCCGGTTGGGTAGTTGAAATTATTGGACGATTGTTTGGTTAAACATCGAATTGTTGTAGAATTGTCAAATCGAAGTAAACTGGTGAGCCAACGTTCGCGATTTGCAAATTGAAATTTTTGTGAAACTCTCCAAACTGAAATGTTAGAATTATAGATCGAATCGAGTCGCAATTGCCAAAATTAAAAATCCAACGTAAATTTTGCTCGATCTTAAATGGAATTGAAAATGGAATTGACGTGTTGAAAGTATCGTATCGACGTTAAATTTTACACTAAAAGCGAACGTTTATTATAAACGAACATACTTTTGCTAACCATAAAATATACGAGCGACGTGAACGACGTTTTTTTTTTTTTGTTTTAAATATTTCAAAGTTTCGTGACAGCAAGTTATGAGTCGGTCAACACGTCGAAGACGACTAGAGAGGCTCTAGAAATCGGTTTTGTCGACCAAACAAAACGTCGATCGACAATCTACAAGTATTAATTAAACTTTCACGCGATCTACGTGAGATTAGAGACGAAACGGCTCCCTTCAACCCTTTAATTATCGACGTAATTGACTGTTTCCACTCCCCCCTCCGCCCACTTATCGCCGTGGACACTTACAGACTTTGCATGAAACAGATCCACCAATAGACGCCAGTTAACTTTTCGGAGATTAATTTCCAAGTTAGATTGATTACAGTCGCAAATTCAGTTAAACCTCCCTTCGGACTTATATCGTTAATACTTTCTCTAATATTTTTAGCCTGTTTTCTTACACAACAATTCTCCTTTTTGAACCTAGTGCTAAATGTTGCATGAGATGACTGCAAGACAACATTGAAATGAATAAAACATCCCCTAAGAGATCATTATCGAGAATAAGTTTTGCCTTCGAGATGAGAAATAAAACGCGAGAATAAATTTCAATGTTACGCTTTGAAAAGCTTCTCGCTATTTTCTTTCTAACGAAGATTTTATTTTCGTGACGAACTTCTATACTAAGAATCCAGGATCTTGGAAAAAAAAGAAAGAAGAGAAAAAAAAGAAAGAAACGAAGCAACAAAGAGTGCAAGAGTTTAACCGATGTCCAGGAAGTCGGCTGAAAGATCAGAAAGTCAATAACGGGGCTACAAATTTATACAAGCAGTTTGTGCATTGAGCTTTCGCAACCGGACATGAAATATGCAGAACCATCGACCGATCACTTCCCGCTACCAATGCTACTTCCTAGTCGTAAGAAACTAAAACTTTCTATCAATAGAGCGGCGACTATAAATATTTCGACAACGCTATTTGGCGCGTTGAATTTTTCACCGACGATTCTACCTTGGCGAGGCTCGCCAACACGTGCGGAAAAATATTGCGATGGAATTTTTACAACTGAAGTGGAAGCCAATAATATGACGCATTATAGTAAACATATACGGTGAACAGTCTAACTGAACCAACAACGATGAGAAGTTATCGATATTGCAACTATTATACACTTTGAGAAAGAAATATCATACAGCAATCTGTTTGGCTTCATTTTATAAGCCAAACTGAGTTTGTTTTTCTTTTTCGAAGACATTTTTAAAAGTCTAAAAGTTTCAACTTCGAAGAATAACTTTCACTTTCGATAATTGTCAAAATTCAAACATTTCAATTGTTGAAACAATTCTTTTCACAAATAGATTCACTACAGTCTTGAAGGTTGAAATTTATTCCATACAATGACTCGTTAAAACTTGCTGTACGATTTTTTCTTCACCAGTTTATTAAACTTCGAACATTGGGAATAGACGATGATTCCGTGAAATGAAATAAAAATTAATATGGTGTCTATAGTGTGTATAGTACTATAGGGAAGATTATATGTTGAATAACCTTCTTTAGAAACAATTTCTCGACCAAGGAACAAAGTAACTTCGAAGGTGAAAGCTCTATGTCTGACCACGATCACGTTCACTCGACTTATACCACTTACATATGTCCCATCGTACTTCCTACGTACTCTCGTTACAATAATTCCACGAATATTTATCTTATAATATTTTCATCGTGATCTATTGTAACATGTGCTCCGACAAGCTTAAAAATAGAAAAAAATATCGCCAAGAAAAATTTCACGCGAGAGTGAAGGAAAGAGAGTGGAAATTCTCATCAGCAGTTTTACTGAAGCGTCGTTTACCTTGTTAGGGAGGATTTCAAACTTCCTTTACCGTACGTTCCGACATTTCTTGCTTATTTGCAAAAAGTTTCTTAATCAGCAGACGGTGGTGCATTATCAAGACACGAGGGAAACGAGTCTCTAGCTTTCCGAACAGAAAAAGAATTGCAACATTTTGCGTTTGCCTTCTAAATATCATGTGCTTACTCTTAAGTTCTAAATTTAACTTCTGGTAACTCCAAAATTTTAATCTAAAACATTTTAAACTTATTTCATTCTAATTATTCCAAAATTTCTTTCTAAAAATTTTATTCTAGCTTACTTGCGAATATGGAGTAATTTGTTTTGGATTGTTCACCCGTATCCACTCAGTAATTAATTAATCTCTACGAATTATCAAACTCGACTTCTTTAAAAACCAAGGGTTTTACAAAAAAATTTTATTTCACGTTTCCTATCTATATTTTCGCGTTAAAACATTACTTTCCCAAAATGAAAACGTCGGGACACTCTATATTATCAAGAAACCAACTGAGGAACGCAGGAACAATACTTTTTGCAGTAATTAACGAGAATGACCTCGTGTTCAGGTTTCTATCTTTTTGGCCACCATATTAATGTCGAAATAAGAATTTTAGTAGTGTACTTTCGAGGAGGAATCTTTTCATCTTGTCGATTAAATGAAACAAAATATCCTGCATGGCTGATTTGCATATATTTGATATTATTTTTTACGTGATGAATAATCAATTTTTTTATCTTTCTGTTTCAGGTGAGTCAAAATCGATATTTCTTTGCCTTTGGATAACTGGAAACTAGTAAGTCAAACGATATCTACTTATTTATTTGGAAAGTAATTTAGCGATGACAATAATACGAAATAAGGTAGGTTTCGATGCTAAATGGTTAACCAACTGTCGGTTAGTAAGGAAATTATTGCGTCCATTTATCGAATGCAGAACAGTTAGAACATTGCGATTACTTATCATGCGTAGATAAGTTAGAACACCGTAGTTAAAAGCACAGACGAGATATACCTTGTTTATAACTGAACATTTCTTGTGTGAAAAAGCGTTAACAGTTGTTGACAATATCAAGAGGTGTTCTACATTACCAACAGCGAGTAACTGAGGTGTGGTACATTATCATTGTTTGATTACATAGTAATGTTTTAAAGTTCCATTAGAGATATCGACTGTTCTCGTTGTTACGGGTTCGATTTTCGTCCTGACTTCGCAGAAGAATAAACCCCGATATTGAAGTGATGACCTGATTCGGGTGAAAGCTCGGGAGGAGCTTCACATGACGTGAAAGGATCTTTGCTGACGTAATCCCACCCCACATGAGTTGCATGTTGACCAATCGGCTTGAAGAACTACCATTGTTCGTCTATGTACCGGTGTTTTAATATACCCACCCCCATTTGCTGTGCCGTGCACATCTGGTACCTATACTACTTCGGGTACCTTTTCATTATTTCGCAATCCTATATCACGAGCATTGTAGCCTATGATTAAAAACACAATGCACTATCGTCACGATCAGAATAACAATTCTGACAACATAGAATTACACTGTGAGTGTACAAGAAGGATTGGACAGTAACGTCAGAATTCAGATACTGTATAAAAATATAATTTTGTCAAAGTTTACAAAAGTATAAAGAGCTAGGCTCGTCACGAATTTTAAAACAGAATTTACATTGATTCCGACAAAATTCCTTAATTCTTTAATCCATCGATTCAGCTTTTGAAGACGATGGTACCTCCTCCTAAAGAACCAGCTGCTCCCAATGCACCTCCTCGAGAACCAGCTGCTTCTAGTGCACCTCCTCCTAGGGAACCAGCTGCTCCTAAACCGCCTCCTCCAAGTAAACCGGACGAAGTGTATCCGTAGCCAGATCCGTAGGCAGCTCCAAGATTAGCACTCAGTCTCTGAGAGCCAATTCCGGCTCCAAGACTAGCACCCAATCCAGAACCAAGTCCAGCACCAAGCGCAGAACTCAATCTAGATGCCAAATTGGCTCCAGGCGAGATACTAATCGAGCCAAGACCAGCACCCAGGCCAGATCCAACGTTGAGAGCATTGAGTCCAAGACTGGAACCGTAGCTAGTGGTCAGACCAGACCCTAGCCCTGACAGACCAGAACCCAATCCTCCACTGAGACCACTCGTGAGTCCTGAACTCAAACCAGAATTAAGACCACTAGCGGCTGCAGAACCTCCAAGAGATCCTGGCCCTAGGAGATACTCAGATTGAGGTGCAGGGATGGGGATTGGTTGTGGGATAGGAAGTGAGAGTGGCAATCTAGCTCTTTGAGTGGCAATCTGCGCCGACTGAAGTTGACCTGATTGTAGCTGGGCTGACTGAAGTTGGGCTGACTGAAGTTGGGCCGATTGAATCTGACTTGGCTGAGGCACGCGAAATGGAAGTTCTCTAATGAGAGGCGCAGATTGTTTCACGTAGTAGGGAGTTTGCAAAGGCCTGGACACTGGATAGGGATGAGGAATCACGACTGGTACTTGTTGAGCACCAATCGCAGCTCCGCTTAATCCTCCAGGAATTCTCTCAGCCAAGCTTCCTGAGAGAGTTCCACTCAGTTGACCACTGAAAGAACCTTGCAGGCCTGAAAGTGCAGCTGGAAGGCCTGCTGCTGGTAATCTTCCACCGAGTCCCACCAAATTTCCACCATAACTAGAGCCGGAATTCAGATCCAAGCCTCCTGACGATCCTCCAAGTCCCCCTGGGCCAAGAAGCACGCCTCTCTTCGCCTTTTCACGTTTTCCTGGCTCCACTTCACCGGCAATGGCGGCGGCCACCAAAAGACAGAGCTGCGCGAATCGATTTCGAGGTTTGAATTATTGATTAAGAGCGCTTCTCTGTGAATTATGTCCTGGGTTTGCTTTGGAAACGGAAAGGAAGTAGATTCCGGTCTTTTGGTACGCGTTGGTTTTTGAAATTCAATGAACTAATAATTTATAATTCAGGAATGTGGTGAAATTTCAACGAATAGTTGAAGTTGTATCGATTACTTGCGTTTGCTCTCGATTTGAATGCAGCGCGGATACATCGTTCGAAAAATGAATTGACAATTATTTGGGATAATACTTAAAAAAACTTTGGTGTCTTTATGAAAAATTTTCACAATTTTTTGATGCAGAATTCAAACTTTGTAAATTTTATATTAAATTAAATTTTGCTCTCTTGAACTTTTTCTATGATTTTTTAAAATTAGTGCTTTCGAGGATTTCGTGTTAAATTTCCTATGATTATAATTCCACCAATTTACGATATAAAATTTTATATACAGAGCTGAGCTTAATTTGATTTAAAAATCCACTCTTTAAACCCAATATTTGCAAGAGAAACAACTACAAAGTCCCAACTAAAGCAATTAAAAATCCATCGCAATTCTGATAAAAATTCACGTAGAAATGTCTATATCTACTTACTAGGAAAGTCTTCATTGTTGCTTGTCGCGAGTGCAGCTTCGAGTGTGCAATCATTCGGTCCAGCTGCTGATTTTATACAACTAGGAACAATCACTTTCACTGAAATCGGCAATCGTACACGCCCTGTTTGCGAGTGCTCTCTGTCCAATTTTTTTTCGCCAACGTTTCATCCGATCCCTCTGACACGACCGCAATCGTTGAAAACAGGGCATTACGCGACACACACACACAAACTATGCGCCTGGATACGATAATTCTTCGTTTGCTTCTGATCTACGCCTCGTACCAGTTTCTGGATCATATCGTGTGTCGTGCACGCGTAATACTCGCATTTTTGTTACAACCGTCACCTCTCATGCGCGTCTCTTGCAATCAGGAAATGAATTCATGGATATACATATATATATATTTTTTTTTCTTTGAACCAGGTCAGAAGTTTCAACTAGTGGAGTTGGTAGTCTTAGGATCAAATGGATGTGAATGTTTGAATGCTCACTCATTACCTGGTCGTAGAGTTTGTAATGTTTTTGGAGAATTACAGTACTGATTTTTGTTGACATTTCAAAGTGATTTATAGAGAGTTTCAAGTGCGATCGAAGAACGTGAATTAGTTCAATCATTTTGGTGACGTGTAGTCAAGATAGAATTTTACAAAGTAATTGTAAAATGGGATGCGAACATATTTCTTTTAGGGGGATTTGGAGTTTGAAATTGTACTTTTTTAAAGAAAGAAATTAAATTGGAGACTTGGAGTTAAAAATGAAGAAACGAAAGAGAGGGAACACGATACTTCCATGAAGAAAAAAGTAGCAAAAATTTCCCAAGCATTATTTCCACATCTCTTTATCTCTGAAATCAATACCACATCCATTACGCTTATTGTAAGTACCGATATACACGTGAAAAATGCATTTAATCTGCGTGATTAAATACAACCGACGGTGTTCGGTGACAAATGAACGCGATAATTTTTCAAATGATTTTCAATGGCGGCTTTATGAAAGGTGGAAATCGAATCGAACAATCGAGATACGAACGCTTTGTGCGAGGTATAGAGAGACGCGGAAATGACGGATGCAAAAGTCGAATCTGGCACAAAGTGACGAATCATGGTTTCGAATTTGCGAGGTAACAAACGATCGATTCTTCCTCGATTATTCCGCGCTAATCGATCGGAACTTTATTGTATCTGAGACTATTGATTCGATCTTTCAGAAGACTAAACCATGGAAGTTTCCAATTGTAGAAAAATAATTCTAGTATTTGAAGTGGGAAAAGGTTGGACTTGTTGCGTTGATTATTATGTTTTACAACAAAAATTATTTTAACTAAAATTAACTCCTAAAAATGGGAATAAATTTTCTGGGAATTCCTAAAATAGAGACAGAGTTAAAATTTCTAAATTTAAAATTCCAGATTCCTATTTTATTTCAAGTTTCTAAATTTGAAAGTCGGGTTAGAATTAAAATTAATATTTCTCTAAAATTAGAATGTCCACGCTCGACCGGTATCAGGGATGAAAGTCGAGTTTTTAATAATCTGATAATTAAAATTAAAATGAATGAATTTCCTATTTCCTACGGGTTTGAGAAAACGAAGTACGCGAGGCGACAAAACGGAAGCTCGATTTTTCACGTCTCCTTTGGGATCTGGTTGCGATGAATCACAGACAATCCGAATCACGGTTATTCTTCGTCCCCTGGAATCAACCTCGCCGCGCTGTGTAAAATTTTACGAACATGAACACTCACTTTACATTCATCGCGCCGAACTACGTCTTAATCAATTGCAGTTTTCGTCGTTATCCAAATCCAAGATGAATTTATATTTCACAAATGCACACGAAGCTGGAAATCACCAACGACGATTCTTTGACTTTGTGTGGGATTTTATTTTACGCCTTTGTTACGCGATACCGAGTTGGATGTGTGACAAAACTAGAATCGCAATCTTCTTGGAACGAAGATTAGTTTCAACTTCACTAAATTAGAGAGAATTAGCAAAGCTTTCGTCAGATTATCTTCAACACATTATTGTCGCGTGATTTTTTTGTGTACATTAACTCTTGAGTTTAAAAGAAATTGTCCTAATAAAAAAAAAAAAAAGAAAAAAAAACAAAATCAAACTTGACGATGAATATTTAATTTCTAAAGAATCAATCAATAATCAAAAAAAAATATTCTCAACTAAATATTCTACAGAAATAAAATCAATAGATTTAGCAATCAAGAGAGAGAGAGAGAGAGAGAGAGAGAGAGAGAGAGACGGAGAAGATTTTTCTGGATCACTTATGCCACTCAGATGCGAATTTCAATTGGTTGATACGCAATCCTACTTGCGCAATTGAATCGCGTCTGGTATTGCATAGCGTATAATGACTTCCTGTTGACACTGTGAACTCCTCGCGTAGCGTGAAACTCGAAACTGTGCTCTATCGGCTACTGAACAGACGGATCGATGTTGCCCCGCTGGAAAAGAGTTTATTTCGCAAGATCGATATCGACGGAATCTCGTTTATCCCGACGGAATTAGAATTCTTCGACGGAGGCTAATTACTCACCGATGCCTCTATATTTAGTGATTTACATAACTCTTTCGTTACTCGTTTTCTGTTGGGAGTTTCGCGCAGTTGGTGCAGCGAGAAAGCGTTTTCGTTAACACTGGAGAGTTAATTTTTAAAAATTACGAAACTCGTTCTTACGTTCATTTACGAATCGTTTTTTTTTTTTTTTTACAGTATCTAAAGTAAGAGAAGCGTGTAAAAGAATTGACAAAGGAAAGAACGTATCGGAATTCATATTTCACTTGAAGAAACTTTTTCTAAAAGTTTCCTACTCCCACTGCTACGTTTTTCCTTCTTGTAGATTTGTAACTAGTAAAAATTTATACGCCACAATGATTACGAAAATGTACCTCGCGGTAATTGTGAATTTATATATTTAATTGTATATTTAAATAATATTTAAGTATATTTAAATAATATTTAAATTGTATATTTATAAATTTTTCTTTTCGAAAGAAATGGAAAGTGTTTGAGTATAATTCTATACATCCTCCTCCTCCTCCAAAAAAAAAGAGAAAAAAACGGAAAGAGAAAGAGTTAAAAAAAATTGAGGAAAAGGATAAAAAGAACTGGAAAATTCATTTAAATTATTGATACCAGAAAGAGATTCCAACATCTCTCTCTCTCTCTCTCGCTCGAGGGAAATTATTTTACAAAATGTAAGTCGAGAGCGATCAACTCGGGCAATTAAAAATTTCATCGTGATTGACAATCGGCGGTGCTACGCAGGTGCATAATTCGATTGGACGGTCATTTCACCGGTGAACGCGTTATTAGACCCGGGTTTTGTTTCCCGTTAAAATCTCGTTTCGAGGGATGTCGATGAATTTAACGCCGGCCAATAGAGACGTTGAGCCTATTTCCTCGCGCTATGCTCGATAACTCGACTCTTGCGAGATTATCTCTCGGATTCCCGTTTAATCCGTCCTCAAGTGGCCACGAGTCGATACCATAATGAAGTCCACAGTGTGAACGCGAGGCTTTTCGACAGATTCGGCGAAGATGGCCGATTAATCCCGACTTATTCAGAGAGATTTTGTTGATCTGCAACGGTTGACATTTTCAGTAGAATTTCGTATAATTGATTGAACACGTGGATTAAACGAATAACGCAATCTAAAATAAGTATAATTTCTGAAGAATCTGCCGAGGAAATCAAACGTCGATCTTCAGTTGTACTTTTCGCGCGAACAACTCTCTTCACTCTTGTTATCTTCGATTTCGTTTTCGTTTTGTACTCGATTTATTTTCTCTTTATTGCTGGCCGAGCAAGGTTTTAAGGAAGAGAAGTTTTAATTGGACTTGGCGAAATTTTTTTCGCTCGACTCGTGCGTCGACGACTTTTATTTTTATTAATTAGTGCAACGAGAGAGGAATCATTTCTTTTTTTTTTTTTTTTTTAGAAAGCAATTTAAATGGGAAAGAGGACAATCTCGGAATTGAAATAGAAAGAAAAAAAAAAAAAAAAAAAAAGAGTAAAACCGTAACAAAAAAAGTAACTAAAAATTAAAATTTCCGTGGTTTTTTTTCAGATAAATATTTCCAAGCCAATGACTCGCGAAACGAGCCAATTACGATCACATCCCGATGCTTTTTAATAACTATAATAACAAAAAAATGATTCCTCTTCTAAATAAATAAAATTAATAAATGAAATTGAGAACAATACATTTGATCCAATATAAAATAAACGAATAAATGAATGAAATTGAGAATATTCAATCGCCCTTTGAATTTTCATTGCCACGAAGATTTCATTGACCCCTTGGAAATTAAATTCGAATTGAACAATCCTCCCTTTTTTTTCTTCTTTCTACGCAGAATAAAATCATTGCGCGATGGTATGTCTCGCGTCACGCGTTAAATATTTTGTTGTTATTAACGAGAGTTTAGAGAACGAGGTGTAATATTTCGAGAGACGTGGGAACAGTTGCACGGGCAAACGTTTTCCCGCGATTATTTTCGAATGTCCAGAACGTCATGGGATGACAGGATAATTTACGGTATCGCGATCATCATTCATATTTACGATAGTCTGTGCGTTTCGAACATCTCGTGGACATCTGCCAACTCTAGCTCTACCCAAGATAGCTGATGCGCAATTATGTCTGTTGGAATCGTTCTCTGGTATTTACGCCCGCGGAATATCGTCTACGATTTCTTGACCACGTCGTTCGACCACCAATCTCCCTTTCTACGATAAATTTTACGATTCCATTCGGTTCAATTATTTTTTTATAAATTTCTGGGACTTTTGGCGAATTAAGCGTCGTGTAATTGAACGTGTGGATTAAATGGCCGTTCAATTATAAGTTAATTAAGATTCCAACTCGAATAAAGATTTTAATCGGATCAAATATTAATGTTGCGAATGTTATATTAACACCGTAATGATAAATCTGCAAAATAGTGAATTTCGAGATAAACAGTGAGAGTAAACAACATTCGACGGAATTGTGTAATGTATCAAAATGGAAGCTGAAATGTTTTCGTAAAATGTTTGTGAAACAAGACAGCGTATATAAAGTTTGTTTGCAACGTCAAAGAATATTAAAGAGAAAAAAAAGTCGTAAAATATTCAATGAAATTGAAACGTCAGGTTGAAAAGAGTCAGTTTTGCTTCAACTAAAAATAGAATTAAAATCGAAGTTTATTAGATTTCGAAACAACTTAAAAATATTATTCACGCTGTATTAGTCACTATTTAACCAAACGAAGATTAAACACATTAATCAAATCAGGAGGAAATTATTTTGAAACGAAAATTTGGTCGATGTCACTGGAACGAATGGGTGTAATTTTTCCTAAAAATTGACACAGTCTTTGAACACGCGACAGAAACGTCCGAGTGAGAAATAAAAATTACGACACGTGTCAGAAACAGTGACCATAATACTTCTTCGAATTTTATATTTCCCGTGGAAATTTTACGCACAGAATTAAACTTTTTCTCGTACACGTGAGATGAAACCCGAACGAATTCACACAATGAAATTATTGACAGACCTCGGGGAATGCGGCCCATCATCAATCAATCAAATTGTTGCACGCGTGAAAACGAAGTTAATCCGACACCGGCTGTCGAAGATTAAAACATCACCGCGGAATTTAAAAAACGCGAAATTGACAGGTGTCTCGGTCGCCGTAAGAGTTCTTTGTTTGCTCAGGAAACGCGTGGATCCGTGTGACGAAGTAAAATTGCCTCGAAATTACTAGTAAAAGATTGACAAATACCAATTCGAGGGTCGTGTTCTTCCACTGAAGTTCAGCGTTTAGATAAAATAGATGGTCTACATAGAACCAATGATACGACAAATTAAAAATATAACCAATTCACGGACAGCTAGTGACGAAATGAAATAAAATGTGGCGGCGAGTCGAGTGAAGGCGAATGGAAACGAGGCGATGTCTCGATAAAACAATCGTTCGATTCGTTTCGGATCTGGTCCCCGGCGCAGACACGCGAATGTCAGCCGCCTTGCACGAAATCGCGCTGGATCACGTGCGTACGTGGACGAATATCGCGATCTTCACCGCGATCTCTTTGAATTATGGTAGCAGAGGGCCGCGAGGACACGTGTTCCTCTGACCGACGCGACTAGACCTGTTGTAAGAAGAGACAGAGCGAGAGTGACGGCGATGCGGCGGTATCGATAGCCTAACCTATCTCGATCGTGATGTCAGTCGAGGCCAGAGTCAGCTACACGACCACTTGCGCTTCGGAGACCGACGGTTCGTTATCGTTAATCCCCTGGAGGTATTTGTAGCTTCTCGGCTACGTCTTCTTTCCTTTTTCTTTCTTTTTTTTTCTCCTTTTTTTCTTTTTTTGCGCGCGCGCGTAGAATCTTCAGCGGACCGATGAATTTGCAATTCTCTTGGAACAAAGACGGAAAATCAACGGCGGGGATACAACGATTAATAATTTATAGAATGACGATCACTCGAAAAAGGCGACAACGAACGTGAAATATTTTAATACAATCGTATTATATTTGCATCTGCATTTTTTCGCAAGCAGACGAAGCGATTCTCACCGCAATATTTCTTCTCTGAAATTTATCGTCGAAACTCGAGAAGGCGAAGTCGACGATCGAAGAATATCTGACATATACATCTCCGAGGCAGGGAAAGTTAAAGATGATTAATTTCGGTGAATAGAGTTTCCCGCGAGGAGAAGAAGCTCGACGAGCGGCATATTATGATTTCGGTGGCGTATTAATCATAGCCGAGGCATCGTTTAGGAATGATCTATGTTAGCGGGTGCTAACACGTTTATAGAGCAGTCGTTTGGTACATCGTTTGGACCTTGTCTCGGTGCGCGATAACCGATAACGATCGCAGCCCGACTTCGCGCGTAACAACTACAGTATTTTCTGAAATGATATTCATCACTGAATTAATAGTAGAGTAGATTAATCTATCAAAGCTGCATTCCCCAGAATATAACAGAAAAGTTACGTCCTTCAGAAAAGTAAAATTGAATCTGAATTATTCGATCGGTCCGATTCTTCGCAACAATTGAAAAAAGAGAAAAAAATAAGCCGTTAGAAAATTTTGTGCAACAACTGTTTATCGAGGTAATCTGCAATTGTGAAAACGTCTACAGACGGAGATTACGAGACGTCGAGCGAGGGTGCGATCCGTGACATGCAAGGGAAACAAACAATTAAGGAGATTCTGCCAAGGAACCCGAGGAGAATGGGCTCGAGTTCAGACATCGACGCGGAGAAATCGGAACCCAAGGGGGAAGACAAGTCATCGAAGGAGGAAACAGTCTTTTCGTCCAAGTCCGAGCCACTGTTGAAAAGCATCAGCTCGTTGAAAGAGGAGGACAACGGAGAGGACATAGCTCTGACTTCAGAGTCTTCCATAGCGCGTCGAAGGAAGATGAAGATGATCGTGGCTCGGATTGGACCGCTGTTGTCCTCGGGCTCTAACCTGTCCAGCTCCACAAACACCTCCGAGATGGACGTGGTTGATGAAAATTACGAACCCAAGAAACTGGAGTCGAAAACCGCGTTACCTGTGCTCCAGGTGATTACTCGAGGATCACTTTATCTCTTTATCTCGTTACGTCGCGATTGCTCGGTAAAGAATCAACTTATCAATTTATTATTCATTGAAACGGTTATCGAAGAAACAATTTTTCATCTTTTTATAGACACTTATTTTTCACGGAACTTTTTCAACATCCTACGTCGCTTTCCCCTTTCGTTGTTATAAATATTAGTTACTTGCGAAAAACGTCATTGGCTTTGTTTTTCTTTTTTTTTTTTTCTAACTATGCTTCCCTTTGATCTAATCCTAACTTTACTTTCCCCATTCCAACTTTTCTTTAAGGGGCAAAGACGAATATAGCTAAAAAAAAAAAAAAAACAATCGAATCAGGAAGGGTACTTTCAGGAAAAATAGCAAAAAAGAAAAGGGTGACTGCGTCAAAGGGTCGCACAAACACGCCTATACGTATCTAATGTCGACCTGTCAATCCGTTCTTTTTATATTAGGCGAGCCAAAATGAACCTGAAAATGAAAAAGCGAGAAACAGAAACTTTATTCCGTTTCAAACTTTGTCAAATATACGTGAACTTCACTTAATTTCGATAATAGTTATTTCAGGGAGTAAATCGAAAAATTTTTTCACACGAAACCTCGTTTCTAAAAGAATCAACTCAGACCTCGTCTCCAGGAAAAGAGAACGAAACGTCACTATCAACTTAATTTCCAATTCGTTTCACGCCACACTGCATCTGTACTACATTAGACAATCTAATTTCTATAATAAATCTTGGCTCACCCGATATATGTAGACCCCATCAGGGATAAGGTCATCTGACAAGAAAAAGTAGCCAACGAGAAATAGTCTTAATTGACCAATCCATTTAGCTTCCACCCCATTAACTCGGCCTTCTGCTAGAAACCCAGTCTACATCTTTCTCCCGTCTACTCCGATCCCAAATATAATTCTGTCCTCCTCAGACTATCAGCAACGATGGACCAAGCTGCGCCAAGGAAGTGACGTTCTTCGACCTGCCAGAGGACGCGTCGTCCAAAGAAGGAAAAATTGCTGAGTCCTCGAACAGAACAAGACGCTCCACGAGGGAGACAATTGTAGAGAACACGCGAGACAACGACGACCTGGTAGGAATCGCCGAGAATCCTCATCCGTCCATCAAGTCCTTTTACTTTCCCCCAATACCGGAGAGGGAGCTCTTCTGTCTGCATCGTTCGAGGCAACAGCCGCGAATCACGAAGGACACGGACGCAATCCAAAAGATAGACGGCGAGCTAGGGCCCCTACAACACCAGCTGGACGAAATTCGAGGGAAATTTCGGGCGCTGAATCTCAATGTGCCTACTCTGGCATACGATCAGGCTCGTTACTCCCAGCATGCACCGCTCACTGACGTGTCTGGTTACTATCTGCACAGAACGAAGACTTTCGGTCGAGACTCCATGAACAACATGAACGAGGTGGCTCGTCTAGTGAACCAATGTCAGGTTCAAAGCAACAAAAGCTACTTCGAGACTGGATCTTTCTATCCCGCTGAGAATCCTGTCGTCAGAAACGAGAACAACGCTTCTCGAGGATACTCAGCCAAACACGTTGGACACAGGAGCGTGTCAACCATGGCCAGCAATTGGCAGTTCGAAGATGCTAACACCTACGTGTCCGTGAAGAGTTCTTACGCTAACTTTGGGGACTTAGATCTGTCCGGGTCCCTGATCCCATCTGTCAGCAGTTCTTGCTACAGGCCCTACAGAGACAGAGGCTTCGATCGTCACAGTGCACACGCTTCCAGGTACTACAACGAGCTGGAATTTGACAGACCCAACAGTAGTTTCGCGAAGAAGAGCGAAACTAGTGGACCAATTGATCACAGGAGCCAGAATGTCGTCAAGGTCAAAGGATTGGATAAAATGTCGCAGGCAGGGACGTCAGGAGTTGGCTCTGGATCTGGGAAGCTGACTAGAACCTTAAATACCTCGACTGTCACTTCACGACCCGAGTTACGCGCCACGAGCGTCAATACTTCTGCAGAGAGAACAGGTGTTTCGCGTCCGAGTTCCAAGATGGACTCTATCGACAGCTTCACGAGACCCCAAAGTCGGAGTATCACAGCTTCTCTGATAGTCGTTGGGTCTGACGGAAACAGCAGGACCCGCTACGTGAATTACAATCGCGTGAATAGCCGATCCTTGCTCATCATCTCGAAAGAACAATGCTCGAGTTCAGAGCTGAAGAAGACGATCGAGCAAAAACCGAAGAAAGAATCGACAAAGAACAGCGAGACCAGTGCACAAAGCACAGAAGCGACTAAGACAGACGAGAGAGTGATGATCGTGCCAATTATGTTCACAAATGGTATCCCAGAGCCTCCAAAGGTTCCTCTCTTTCACTTCACCAGGTCCAGGTGTCGTTTGCCGAAGATGAATCACCGTTTAGTGAAGCTGGACAATCGATCGCCCTCCGTCACTCAGAATAGCTCGGGCAACAGCGTAGAGTCGTCGTATCTGAGCCAGAAGCTAGACAGAAATAGTGGGATGTCGATGTCCTGCGCCAGTCGGACTGACTCGTACTCGCGTTCGAAGAACGCCTCTCACTTGTCGAACACGACGAAAACCACGTCCGATCGTCATCGTAGCAAAGGCAGACACAGTTGGTCGAGCAAAGGGCAGTCTGAGCCAGCGAGGAGAGCGAGAAAGAGAGTGATTCAGGGGATGATGAGCTCGCCAGAGGAGTTCCTTTGCGACACCTGAGTGTTTCGCGCGATTCGTCTGACTGGAACACGGTGTTCGCGTCGCCTTTGTGGTCGTTCTCTGTGAGTGATTGGCTTCGTAATGGGATCAATGTGTCTTCCAGGATCCGCGAGTTGTTTCTGGGAATTTTCGAATTCACGCTCGGACCTTTCCCTTTCGGGGGAAAGGTGCACCGCTTACATGTAGATGCTCTCGGACTTTCGTCGACACTCGGACCAACCTGAATCGCGAGAGGCGCGACTCTGGGATCGTGTTTCGTGCAGTGACGTAACTGCGACGTGTCGTCTTCGCGTCGTTCGTTGTAGACAAGCCTGTGGCATCTATTCTACACGGTTTTCAGTCGAGCAAATATAAATATTACGTACGAAACTTCGCGTTTACTCATCGAGCTGTTCCGAAAAATTATGAAATCGTAAAATACTACGCATCCCGTGAAATGTTCGGAATGAATTGATCTGAAAACTGTCGAATGCTCGAACGTGCATTCAATTATCACATGTAATTATCCACGGTCTTCAACATCAATAAAGATAATTGTATCTCGCACTTTAATTATATAATAATTACATTACGCGTGTATGCTGAAATTAATTATGCAAAGATATACAGAGCACGCGTAACGTGCAAAAATATTCACGTCCGAAATAAAATGATCATCATGAATCTGTCTTATCTTCTTGATTAGCTTAAAAAAAGAGATGCGAATTTACATAAATGATTGACTTGTCATTTAATGATCTCGATGTATCTACTTTTTTCTATTAAGAGAAACTTATTTCAAAGGAACATGGAATACTTCCAGCGTTAAATAATCGTTCTCGAGTGACGTAAAAAAAAATTGTTTTTGTACGATTCACGCTAAAACGTATCTCGTTGCACGAACGGTGTCACTGACGCAGGCAATCCTCGAGGAGTGATAAGTGGCGGCGGACAATCAAAGGCCTGATAGCAATTACACTGAATCCATCTTGGTAAACCGGTTTTCCGTCGAAGGAGATCTGTTTGACATGTCGTTTCGCGGATCGTTACTAACTCGTGCAAGTGAAACCCTGACCGATTGCGAATCGAGGCTGATCACACCGATTGCCCAACTGTTGCATAGTGTTTGCGGCATATCGCTGGCTTCTACTTAATTCCCCGCAATTTTTTATACCCATTTTAAGTGCTAGGCTGATTCATCGATCTTTACATTCTCCTTTTAATTCAATTTTCTAATTTTTCTTCTGCTCGCGTGACACGCGCGAGTATGCTTGGAATCTTTTTATTGGTATTTAGCGAGGCTTTAAAGAGACTTGGCGGTTTAGAAATTAAATGCACTTGGAGTCTAACAGTGAAATGGAGGCCTCAAAGTGTCAGTAATTGAGGAGAATCCAGATCTAAATATTCAGAGTTCAAGGATTTAGAGCCCCATGCTCTTGAGAACCTAAAATCCAGAGTCCATGAATTTAATACCAAACAATTTGAAAGTGTGCCTTCTTAATAAAATAAACTGCTGTTTAAGCAAACTGAATAATGTCGGGTTCTATCTCAGACAGTTTCGTAGCTGATCTTAATGGAGGGCTCCTGTTATCCTTATTACGAACTATAATTCAAAAGAGAGACAGAGAAGCAGCGGCCAGATGGGAAACGAGATTATAATTAATGAAAATACGATGAAGCGAGGGACTTTCGCGAACTGGCCGATAAATCATTAACGTTGAGACATTTTCGATATATTTCGGGAGCGATTGCTCGACCTTGCCTCGACACGATCGATGCATTTCGTTGCACCAGAACTGAAAACGGAGTAAGGACAGTGTTGTTCGACATCTGTGTGAACGAGTTACTTTGTCCCCAGGTGTGATTGCAGAAGCTCTCTGAATAATTGCTCCGGTTCTCATCTTTGCCTTGATTCATTAAATCCCTCTTAGATTTTCGTCCTTTACTCGTTTTCCCTTTTTACGAAAAGTATGAAATTAAAATTCTACATATATAGACACAGTGGGTCTTGAGGAAAAATTTCTTCGCTGTTTAATATGAAGAATTCTTCAGTCATAATTGTAGTTGGTTGTAATAAAAAAAAAAGAAGTCTGAAATCCTCTTTATGAATTCAAACTGAACCACCACTTTCTAAACCTAAACCTCTAAACACACCACGCTCCATTCGTTCTATTATCGTCTCTCGCATTTATCGTTAGCTTCAAAAGCGATTGCAATTAACTTCATTTTCTCTCGTCCCTGTCTCAAAGTTGCCCCGAACGTATAACGTAGTTCCAACAATTAACGAAAATAACGAAGCGACAGCCTCGCCTAAAATTGTTTAATCATCTTGACCCAATTCGTCGATGCTGCCCCGTCGTGGTGAACGTAGCCACGTGGTTTATGGCCGCCGCACCAGTCGATACTCCTGCAAGAATACGCGCGATAATAAACGCGCTCGCTGGCCGCGTTCCAAATAATTTGTCTTGTCACTAGCACCTCATCCGGTATTTACATACAATGTCAAAGCGTCGTTGTCCGGTTGTTCACACGCGGCACGCGCAAATGGCCTTCGATCGCCAGCAGACCTAACTTTCGCGACGTGCAGGTTGCTAACAATGAAGCGCGTGCCTCCGCTTTTCGACCACGCGTCAACAATGCAACCTCGCCCCGACTTGTTTTCGTTCCAACACCAGACACCTTTGTCTGCCATTATTCTCTCTCTCTCTCTCTGTCTCTCTCTCTTTCTTTTTTCTTTTTCATAGGAGACAAAATACCGGTCATTCATCGCACGTTCTCATCCAGTAATTGAGTATTTATTGGAGCCCATTGTTCGGGATAACAACGCAAGATGGACTCTGGTGTGGAGGATCGTGGTAGTTTAAGTTAGATTGTTCAAATTTGGAAAATTTCGTTTAATGTTATTCTGTGTTTTACTATCGTTTGGTTATAAATGAGTGTAAAATTTTTGGACAAAATTTCATGTACTTTACATGTATAAAAGTATTGTATTTTTTTTTTTTATCACCTATACGATGCAATTAAAAGGATGCATAATTGTATGACTATCAAAATTCCGAAAAAAATTATCTTTCCTTGTCGGTTATTTAAATATTTTTTTCGCATTCGGAAAGATACATATATAAGTGGTTTCATTTAAATGAATCAGAATCTAAATATCAGATGCACAGATATTAATTTCCTTCTGAAAAGAATTCCAAGATAAATATTGAAAATAAACTGATGATTTGTTTAAGAAATAATTAGGATTTAGGACGGTAAGATGCATAGCGAGTGGTATTTTCTTTCACAAGTGAAAACAAGTGAACTCTTATTTGAAAATACTGGCTGCCCCAGCTGTTCCAAGCAGGATAATTCAATTTCCTCTGCGGCTGATAAGAAAAATAAATGAAAAGGAGGATTTCGTTTAAGAAATAAATTGTTGTACTAAAAAAAAAAAAAAAAAATGAAGTTCTCTAGCTTGTCTAACTCGTTCGCGTGGGAGAGTGTTGACTTTCGTCGGAAATAAACGGAGAAAACAGCACTTTAAACGACTCCAATCATCCCTGACCCGTTATTCAGGACTTAAGAACAGCACGGAGGAGAGATCGAGATTAAATTCCGATGAAAGACAAGATAGAAGATCCACGATAATTAACCAAGGAGTACGAAACGAAGGTATTACAATCTAATCTAAGGAAAAATCTGAGAGAACGATCTGAAAATCTAAAAGTGGAAGAGAGAACGATTCTGAGGACAAGACACGAAATTTGCAATATAAAAATCTGAAAATGGAAGAGAGGATAATTCTGAGGACAGGACATGAAATTTGCAATAATTAATCAAAAATACGAACTTTCAACTGGAGAAAAATCCCTGTTAAGAGAACGATCGTCCCATTTTTCTCCCTAATGTCACTGCCTGCGAATAAGGTCCTTAATAGACGCCCACGCTTGTCTCACTATTTAACAATGGCCCCCTTACATAACCAATACTCGCTGGATGCTCAGCTTCTTCTCGGTAATCTCCTAATAGACCGGGTTTACGTTTCCTCCGCCTTTACGGTTACGTAACGATCGACCGCGAAAAGCGAGGAGAAATAGAGAAGCTTCGGCGAGAGAAATTTCTTTGACGGCGGAGCAGCATCGATTGCGATTTTCATCGTGGTAGAATGTTATTTACCCTGGCGATTGCCGTCGCTTTATGCCTGGCTATCGGGACGCGTTATAACACGTTGACATACACGCGCATACACCGCAAATACTTTGGAACGAAGAGGGAGAATCGCACAGCGGCTCGGATTCCTGATGGAGAGTTGGAATCCTGGCGATTCGTGAAAGAGCAGGGGGACAAATTACCAGACCATTTTGTCGATGACACGACGGCTACCTGTCTTTCACCTGTCTTTTCGTGGGCTTGCGAATTTTCGTGTATTTTTTTTTTTTTTTTTTTTTTTCTTTTGCTGAACGAGAACCCGTTAACGGTAGAATCGGATATCAGTAATTCGCAATTTTTAAATATGTGAACAAAAGATTCTAGTTCCTTTATTGGTACTTTAGTACTCTACTAGAGTAGTATTCTAAATATTTTAATTGTCTAGAGTAGTATTTTAAATATTTCAATTGTCTAGTATTGTGGGTAATATTCTTGCATGTTAGATTATATTTCAATAGTCTCATATTTTAATGTCACAGTCAAGATGAGCAATTTCAACGAGGATAGAATTTTTCCAAGGAAACTTTTCAAAGATCGCCGTCTCGAGATATTTACCTGAAATTGGCCGAATAGTCGGAGCAATTTTTGCAAAAATGTGGAAGAAATTAGCGCGGGCGATTATCGAGTTTCATTAGGGTTTCTAATTAATCCGCGTGCCACCAGCTTGCAATAATGGAGCATCGATTTTTAATAGGTCCCTCCATGGGAAGGTTGGTAAATTTGTGAAAGTTAATTAGTTTGCTGTTCGACTCCCACGAGAATTAATTATGGTTCTCTGCTGGCGAAGAAATTGAATTTAACTGTAAAGAATTTATCTCTCGACGAATGTTTAAAGATGAGGTGAGAAATGGTATTTCGTACAAATTGAATAAAATTTCGCGACTCTTCGAAGAAAGCAAACCTCTCGACTTCATTTCCAAATGTCCGAAATTGGATCGTATCGTGACAAGTTTCGCGAGCATATCTGGAATACAAAAGTTGCTCATTATCCTGCAATCCGTTCGAGTCCGGAAGGGAGGGAAGGAATCTTTCGCGCGCGATCGTTTCGAGGTCGTTAACGAGACAGCGGAATCACACCGGAGCTGTCCAGCCGGTGGAAATCCGAGGCACGGTCTATCGGATGAATCATTAAAATCCTTTTGTCGAGAGGTTCGCGAACAGGACCTTGTCGAGAACAAAGGACGAACCTCCGTGGTTGTTCACAATGCAATTTCCTTGCACCTTCTTAACCATTGGCGTGTTTGCGCCCTCTTTGCGGACAACAGATCCGCCATCGTAGTTCCTTCTCCAGAGTTTTCTGCTCATTCGAATGTGAAACTTCTGGTTTTTTCTTTTTTTTCTTTTTTTTTCTTTCATTCGTCGCCCGAGTAATTATTCTCCTTCTAATTATCGTTGCGTCCCCTCCGCGTTGTGCTTTGTTACAAGTTATAAAATAACAAACGTATCCCGTCAATAAAGAAGTTTACCTCGCGACAAGTAACTTTCAACATCTGAGATTTTATAAATATCATAAAATTTATGAGAATCGAGGTCAACTTGCAATCCATTTTGTAAAATCTTTCCTGAAATTTCAAATTAGATAATTTAATTTAATTAAGCAATTCTTTTCTTTGTTTTTTTTAGAAGGGGGGGGGTGGAATTTTGAGTTTTATAGAATTCTACTCCATTAAGAAGATAATTTCATTAAGAATCTTCGTTGAGAATGAATATATTTCGAGACGAAATTCGCAGAGTGCAACTCGTAATTTTGGTAGCCCGAGACATTATTGGATCGTTAATGAAACGCAGCGGTACGGGTATTTGTAGACTTCCAAAATTATTCGATCAACGAGTGCCAAGTGGAAGGATATTTGCAGAAGTTAATTGAAACGACAAGCGTCGTTTGTCATCGGCCACGAAGACACGGTTCAAACACAATGTCACGGTTGTCACGGTGAAAATTTCGCTCCGGGATAAACAAGAGCACGTACCACGTCCCTCCGACGTAAAATAATGAACATATTTTCCACCGGCTTCAGATATTTCTTTGCTCAGACGCGTCTCGAGACATCGAACGAAATAGAAATTTTCCTTTTCCCTTTGAGATTGAAATAAAATTTTAAAAAATTTGTGAAAGACGATTGACTGGAAAGACTTACACTTCGTAATTACGCTTCGAAGTTGATAATTCAAACACAATTGGAAATTCCAACAATTTGATAGATCCGTTCGATCAAAGATTCTAAATATTTTAAGTATTCGAGCTCTGCTCGAGTTACAAATTCTCGAAACTTGCTGAACGTCCGTTTAAATCGCCGTTTGAACGGTGAGTTGTGGAAAATTACACGAAACGAGAGTAACAGTTTTAAGAAGCGAAAACTGGAGTTTAATCGACGCTAAAACGAGAAGAAATTCCGACATAGAGGAAGTTGGAATGGAAATTTATACGTCCAAACTGTCCCGTTTCTCTTTCTTTCTTTTTCCCCTTTTAAGAATATCCCCTTTCATGTCGTTCTCGTATTGGAAACGAATTCCCACATGTGCATTTAGGTCGCGTTTCGAGTTCTGTCAATCGTCGATGACGATTTCTAGCACTTTTTTTTTCCTTTTCACGCAAACGCGGCGACGCGTGTCGGGGAGTTTCATTTTTGAAGCGATGCCAATGCCGCGCGCGTTTTATATTTGCACCGCGAATTTCGTTAATAACGGGCGGGTGTTGGCAAAAATTGTCGACCGCGTGTTTTCATCGATTGCGCGGCTTGCAATCTCGAAAATAGCGGGGCCTCGAACGCGTTTTCGATGTTCCCGAGGGAACGGAGGGGGGGAAAACTGTTTTCGACCGTTTCGTCGAAATTACGAGAAACATTCTCTCCACTCTGGAAAAGAACGGAAGGAATGTTTTATTTAAAAATAAGACGTACGTGCATTTTTCACAGAGGACGTAGGTAAATACAAAAGGCACATTTCATTCGCAAGTTATTAAATTATTAATTTCCTTCGCGATTCTACTCTTTTTTTTTTCATTTTTATTTTTCATAGCTTTCCCCGCATGCATAAATCAGGTCATTTGCTTTTGAAATATAAATTTCTCGCGCGTCACTTCGCGGAAAGCTGACGTAAAAATTACGTTAGCTTTCGACAGAGTGTCATTGAAATAAATATCGCCATCAAATGAAGCGAAAGGAGCGTAAAACGTCAGTGACAATACGTTCTACTATTCGATAACAAACATGCGTTACAATTATCGCGACCAGCGCGCGTTTGATGCCATGTACAAAAGCACACGGCAATTTCATTTCTTCGTTTCTTCGTTTTCGTCGACGTGCGGACGTCGAGGCGAGCAAAGCGATGAAAACGGTTCGTTGAACGTACGAATGAAAGTAGCCAATTTGGATATCGAGAAAATTAAGCAGAGCGTTGGACGAAGTCGCCGCTGGAGCATTGCGCGAATTATAGCTTGCCCGTTCGCGCGAAATAATATTATACGGTGTTTGCGAATTATACAAATTCGAATAAATACGGAGCTCGCCTGACGAGCGTTCATCAGATTGAACGAATTTGTCAAAGTGTCGCTTTTGAAGCGAGCAGAATTCAATACAGTGACACGAGAACGTTGCGCACAAGGAATTAGCGAATCAGAAGAAGTTTTTAATCGAGGAAGAAGCTCCCTTCCCACCTTCGAGCAGAAATTTGAATTGCAAATTCGGCTGCCGTTTTTAACTTCATTTTCATTGGAAATCCCATCGAAGGCTTTCCACTTGCCGTGAAAACTTGCAAATTTTCTTGACACTTGTCCGCGACACGAAACGAATCGCGAAGATTGCGGATATGCCGTGTGAAAGTCTGTGAATCTTTTTATTGTCCACGATTTTGAAGGAATTTTGTAGATCTTAAACAGTTAGCTTGTAAAATAATTCACCAATTTACCAATTTATAATATTAGCGAATAAACTTATTACGATAAATCATATAACTTTTAGAGTAAATAAAAATTTTATAATGAAGAAAATTTTTAACCACGTGATAATAAACTTTAGAATAGTATTTCACTGTAAAATTCCATTTTTCTAAGTTACACATAGACCTATAATTTTATAATTTCATAATTGTATGTGTAATTTGCAAAGTACCACTTATTAAAAATTACTGTTGATTAGAAATTATTTTATCATTGAAGAGAGCCATAATTCACCAATTTACCAATTTATAATATTAGCAAATAAACTTATTACGATAGATAATATAACTTTTAGAGTAAATAAAAATTTCACAATGAAGAAAATTTTTAAACACGTGATAATAAACTTTAGAATAGTATTTCACTGTAAAATTTCATTTTTCTAAGTTACACATAGACCTATAATTTTATAATTTTATAATTGTATGTATAATTTGCGAAGTACCACCTATTAAAAATTACTGTTGATTAGAAATTATTTTATCATCGAAAAGAGCCATTCGTGAATACTTTCGCGGAGAAAAAAATAATAAAGAATTCAAGGAGTGGTAAAAATGGTGAAAGATAGTGAAAATAGAACAGTAAAGTTTCACATAAATCGCGAGCTGTTGGTATCGATACATGTCTGCCACATGGTCATAATGCAATTAACGCGACGCAGACGTATAATCCTATTGAGCCACAACGTTGAATTAAAAGTCGACTAGTCGGTCAGGTGTCGACCACATCAATTTTCCTTCGACTAGGCCAGCACAGAGTCAGCACACAAGGTTCGTGATTGTCGTGCGTGTGTTTAACAGGTGTTGCTTCGTGTGTACACGTGACGTCACGCTGTAATTATACTGTCATGCGATTTGACACACGCGTCCACTCCACGTTTGGAAGAAATAACATAATGAAACGACCGATGGTGATTTTAATCGTTAATTAATACTGCGATTTAACGAAACGATTGTTACGACGAACGAACGTTAATTAATCGCGTGTCAGAATCATTCTCGCTTTGCAACAGTTACAGGAAGGGAAATTAAAGATATAAATTAGACAAAAGCGACTTAATCAAGTGGAAATGACGTTGACAAATTTCTGAACATTTTCGAGAATGTGCAGCGTTATGTTTTTTTTTTTTTTTTTATTTTTGTGAAAATTAATAATTGATAGATATTCTAGTGTCTAATTTATAGTACAGTGGGATTCTCAGCTTTCAAAAAAATTGCCTCTGTAATCCTACTTTAATATCTCAACCATGCGATCGAAATTTCGTAAATTGAACGAAATTTTGGGCCAATAACGGTATTCGAATTTAATTCCTCCGTCTCTTCACCCTAGTTGCCACTACAGAGAGTTTATAGAAGTGAACGAACTTCTTGAACGGCAGAGGTGAGTGAACTTGCGCTCTTTAATATGAATGGTGAGTGTTTCAGATGGTGCAGACGGGATCCAAAGGCACCGTTCGCGATTGACGTTCGATTTCACATAAAACACACGTCTGAATGGATTCTCAGAATCCACGAAGAGTACTGTTAACCGTGTTTGGATTGTACATTAGCTTCGATATCTTTTATTTGACTTTTTATTTGAATTGACAGATCTCTTTTATGGTTGCGTAATTTCATCGAGTTGGGCTGTAAGATTTCTTTCGTAAAAATTTCATCGTCAACGAGGAATGGTTGGTGTTCTGATATTCGTATTCGCTTCGTTATTTGATCAACATGTTAGACGCGTGTGTCAAATTTCGGTTAAAATTATTGTGCAACGTGTCCACTGTTGCGTTTGGATTCCTCTGGCCAATACGCGTCTTAAAATAGGATTATGCTAAGAGGATGCTTAAAATATCTTTGATATCCTTATCTCAGATTCTCGTTTAGTTCGGCATAAACTGATACGTATTCTTGACGCGTGGTCAATCGGCCAATCTTGTCTCTTGATTTTTTTTCAAACGAACAGTAGCTTCATAAAAAATTTGTATCGTATCTCATATTTAACTATCTGTAAGAAAATTCTTCAGTAAAAATATTTTGGATTTAAAACTCCATAGGGAAAATCGATTTTTATGTTCTACAAGGAACAACTAAATCTTACTAGAAAGAATGAAAAAAAATGAACTTTAAAAATAGATGACCACGAAGCTGTTGATTTACACCTCATAAAAAAATCTCACGAAGAGTGAGAATTAAACTTTTGTTGCAAACAAAATGAATTATAAAGTTCCAATGTACGTTGACAGATTGATTAAAATGGAACTTTCGAAATGTTTCTACAAGTGTTCGTATATTATTACAAGCGAGTTATATCGCGTGGCGAGCGTTCGAGGGATATTAAGAATTCGATCGACGGCGGAAAATGATAAAACGAGAGTGCAGAGGAGAGAGAATTACGTGACATGGTTGCAAATACGTACCGGCGATGCGTACATTCTTTGGTGCGTGACGCCGAATTTATCAGCGTGACTCCTGTTCCTCATAACTATCGTCACGGTGCTTGAACGTGCCCACTAATCACTATGATAATGCCTCTTCTGTGATAAATTTCCGTGCCTACGTGCGGCGCACGTTTCATCCAGATATTCGCTCGCAGGAATCCGGTCCTCTGTAAACAGAATCGTTTCGCTCTTTTACTCCATCTCATTGGCCACGTATTACCGCTTTATATTTCCACTTACGTTCCTCTACAGTGGAATTTCTAACATGTGAAGATGATTTTCATTTTAATCGGGGGGAATAGATTCAGAAATATTTGTAAATCGTCTTTTCGAGAAAAGAAAATCTGGATTCTCCGGGTTTTAAAAATTTATTGCAAGAGCGTGATGGTTAGCTGTATTGTAAAATCTTTTGGAACGCAAGTGCTTATGCTATTGATCAAGCTTCTTATATATATATTTAAATTTTCTGACAAAGAAAGAAAAGAATTTTCAACGTGAAATTATTTCTATTTGCTTTGTTAATTGGCGAAGTCATTTTCTAGCAAAAGTTCTGTTTCTTGGATAGAATTAAAATCGCCAACGAACAATTAGAAAATGCCAAAAGATTCTAATTAATCTTCATTACAGTGTGCCAGTTTTAAAGAAATTTATATTTCTGAAATTTTCGAAAATAATAATCATTAAACAAATTTTGTTATAGAAATAATCGATCAGCTGGTACGTGTAATTAAGTAAATTTCTCAATTACTTTCGAATTGGAGTTTACGGAGTTTCGTAAGGTATTTTATAAATTATGGAATATTAAGGAAACCAACGTGTTGAGTGTATCGTTACGTAAGACAAACTTTCTGAGGTTATGCTTACGAGCAAGGAGAGAATTTTTAAATAACGATATAAGAAATTTGCATATTCTACGTCAAGACGATCTTATCGCAAATTGCCATTAAAATCATTATTTCGAGGTAGAAATTTTGCAGAAGTTCAAGACTGAAAAGCAAAGTTTTAAAGTGAAATGATAAAAGTGTGTGAAAAATTTTTATACTCCCGTGAATTATCATATAAATTACGTTTTAGAGTATAAGTTGTATAACAAACGTATGGAGAATTGAAATAAAGTGAAATATTTATACATCAACTTTAAATCGAATTTCATTTCAAATCTATCGAACTCAGATAAAATTACAGAAATTTGAATTCTGCAATCAGAAGGCAATAAAATAATATTAATATCAACGAATTCATCCTAGTCTTCAATCAAATCAATTCAATTCGCAGAAATTCCGTTGGGATCTCAAATTTCCTTAATTATATTCAAGTTTTCGATGCGAAACATCTGGAATTGCATCGTGATAAAGCGTGCTCATGTAATTACATAACACGTTTGTTACACTGCTGTCGAGAAATGTAATTCATACCAGGGCTGTCTGCGCCGTTGCAACTAATGGCGTTAATTAAATAATTTTGACGGTGAAGCGCAGCTACGTTGGCACGCTGAGACATTTGTAAATGCAATCTGGTCACTTGTAATAGACTCTCAGAAATAATTAAGCTCTTGGTCTTACATCGTTTAACGGAACTTTAAATCATTCAAATTGCTAGAAGCGATTCGCTGGAATGTTCCAGCTTCATAACAGATCGACAGTGTTCTAAAATTTTGAGCACGAATGCAATATCGTCAAATATAATTACGTCATTCCGCGATACAAATATTACAATCAGAGGAGATATAATTGTTCGAATACTTCCGTGAACTGCCGTGAACACGCCACCTCGTTCGATTCAAAAATTTCTTTCAAGAAAAAGAGATTAATATTTAAAGATTTTCGAATGCTTTCAAAGAGTAAATTGTCCATTTTATCGGTAGGGAAGATTGGAAGAGGAAATTGCGCACGGTTGACACGAGTGCAGGGCCAATAGGGGGAACAAATCGCGGTGGTATCGGAGGAAATCCCTGCTTCCAACTCCGAGGGAAGTATTCGGGCTCTTTTCTTCGGATAGAGCTGCCGGCAACTTTCGATTCGTAAAAGTTCCCCTGGAGAAAGTTCGCCGGATCTACTTATCCTCCGAGCAGATTTTTTCGTTTGCTCGCGAGACGCGCGAATTTCCCTCAGAAAATGGGATGGCTTCGCAAAAACTTCGCCCCGCATCTGCAGTTCCTTCTTAGCATTTGTGTTTTCTAAAGCAGATGCTAAGAATAGATTTGGTCGAAAAGATAGTCACTGGGAAAAGAATCTGATGGTCGGTCTTTCCTGTATTTTTGAAAAATTTATTTAAAAATGACGGTCAATTCAGTGATTATTTTCTGAATTTTCTAAATTCCCCAAAATGCTTAATTCGTCGAGAAGTACCAAATAGAAGGAATTGTTTCTTTTTGTGCAATTAATTGAGCAGATAAATAGAATTCCAAGCAATTTCTTGAAAATGATTGTAATAGTTTTTCTTTCCAAGTCGCGTGTCCGAGCTCTCGTTGTTGGTTGTGTGTCTAATGATGTACTTTTATCGACGGAATGACCATATATCGAACGATAAACGCGCAACGTCAATTATTGGATGATGAGGAATGCCAGAAGCGTTAGAGTCACGTGTTTCTCATTATACATCGGCTGATGTCCCCGTTAAATGGAGGCGAATGTCAAGAAACGAGAAACATTAATGATATACGACATAATCAATGGATGCAGGCTGTGGAGCATCTTTTCTAGAAATATATCTTAGAGAGGAAATCGTCTATTATTGGACAATCAAACGAGTGATTTATTTTTTTAACAAATATTCTCTGTCTTGGGAATATTATCATATTTGCTATTTTTTTCTTTGAAATTCTATGACAGAAATATTTTGTTTAAATTGATAATTTCATATTTAAAATATTTACACTTAAAGTTTGAAAGGAAATATGCACGTGTTTTCATATCTTCAAGAACAAACCCAAGTCACTTTATCTCATTTCCTGTTTCTCGGTATTTCTTGCTGATACATGGATTCTTTTCAGCGAAAATCAAACAAGAAATTCACAATTTTTAATGTCGGTTAAGCTTGAGATTTCCAAGCTTTCAGTTGAAACCAAAATTAAACGAAAATATTTCCCCGAATGAGAAAGTAAATTTAATACTTTTCGTACAGGTAAACATTCTTACATACAATATCCTCTACCAAAATATTTGATTTCAGTTTGTTTGAAAATAGAATAAAAAGTCGAATCGTCGAATTTCGCGAATCGTGTTTCTATATCCTTCTTTTATTTTATTTTTATTCTATTCTGGTGTTCGTCGAATGCCTGCGTCTTTTCAAAGATTTTAAAGTGATAAATCGTTGTTTAAATTTTCTGAAAATAAACGCACCGATATATTGTCAAATCATTATTGAATTTTACGCACAGCACGATACGCAAATATAAAGTTTGTTTTCTTTACTGTGACAGAAACTCCTTTGAGAACTGAGAAATTTGCGATATTTCCATGCTGATAGAGAACCACCAGAAATAACTCGTCGGTTTACGAAAATGAAAATTTTCGGGGATTATTTTCTTTCCACAGAATTAAGAATACAAGAACAATTTAATAATTCTAGAAAATGTTATACTGCAAATAAGGAGTTTGCACTTAATGAAATATTACTTTTTGCAAGTCGGACAGTGATAGACAGTCCTGATTGTTCTAATTCTAAATCAATTTTCCTTGTTTGAAACTTTAGGATTTTGTACAGAAAAATATCAATGTAAAAGTTATTTTGTAAATTCACTTTAGTTATTATTGTTTTGAAATGCTGAGTATTTGAACTGAGTATTCATATTCACATTAATAAAACAGTTATTTTTCGAAATCACAATTCTTAAAAACAAATAAATTAAATAACTAAATACTATTGTTTCAACAAATAAACTAAATAACTAGATACTATTGTTTCAACAAAATGTTTATAAAAAAAAACTATAAAGAATGAACGTTAATTCTTTCTATGCGTTTCTTTCTCACCTGAAAGAGATGGGTCTCTCTATATTCTTCGAATGTTTCTAAAACAAGGGGATATCTATTTTTTTGTTGGTCTTCGTTGATGGATTCGATGAAATGGAAAATATCGAATCGGCCAATGGCATTTTTCTTTATATCTTTATCTCATTATTTGCTTGGCTCTGTTTTGCTGCATTTGTTGCAGAAATAAACGGATTGGAAAGACCTTGCGTGGAGAAAATAATTCCAAGTTTTCCGAGAGATATGGAAAAAAACTGAAGTCTTCGAAGGGCATAAGACTACGCTTATACTCGCGATATTTTTACATCGTTCAATTTAAAATATCTCATCGTTCCGATAATTATCGAAGCAAAAAGTTTTTCTTTTTAAAAAGAAATTTCTCAACGAAAATTTATTAAAATAGAGAATGAAAAAATGAAGTGATTGATGAACCTCAAGAACGCCACGATAAATTAGCAAATTCTATTTCAGAAGTTTCCGCCAAAGAAAATGAATTAAGCGAAAAGTGAGCAGTTGAAAATCAAAGGAAACGTCGTTTATTAAAGAGAAATTATATTATGCTGCCGTTTCCATTAGAGGATCAAATGAATGGAATATAAAATACAGGATACGAATTTATTTGAAAATAAACTAACATGGAAAATGAAAATGAAAAGATTATTTCTGTTATTTATTCCAAAAAGCTGAAAAATTCAGACTGTTGAAAAGATATACGACTTTAATATATATTTATAGAAGTATCCAATTTATAGAAGTATCCATTTTATTACTATGCCGACTTTATTGTTTTATTGACATTTATTTTCATGCAGAAACATCAATAATATTTTAATGTTCCCTGAATTTTATGTGATAAAAATCGCAATTGTTTACAAATTTTTATAAAATAATTATTATATGATATTTTCCATAATATAAGAGTGATTAAATATATATTGTTTCAGTTTAATCTTAATTTATACAAAACTTTTAAAAGCTAAATTGTTCGACTCTTCACCAATTTCTAATTTCAGTACGTAAACATACAAGTAATAGTCATTACTTGCACAAGTTGATTCGTCTTTTCGTTTCAAATATACAATTACTGAATAGTATTGTATAGCAAACTAACCTCTAATCTTACCTGTTACTAATTAACCTCTAATCTGCTCACTTCATACAACACACAGATACACTTAACCAAATCGTTCAAACACTATAAAAAGAAAACAAAGGTATTTTACAATCTGACTATACATTTATCTAATTAAACCATGATTAATCTTACCTCAATCTTTCTGCTCGAATTTTTTATTCGTTAGCATTTAGTAACTACACGAACACTGCAAGTAAAAAGAAATGCTCAACTATTCGTCTATACGATTTACTCCATATTACTCCATAATCTTACCTCGTCACTCTCTCTCTCTATTCGATTCTTCTTTAGTCGAACAATTAATGTTTAAAACAATCTTCGAAACAACACTGTGGAAGGAAAGAGGAGCAGTCGAAAGGGTTAAGAGGAAGCGCGCCCGATAAATTGAACGCGTTCGACTCGCGGCGCTCGGGTTCGTACATGTTCGTGCACGGTCGGCCGAGTTCGGGCAGGGACGAGCGAGCTAGGCAGCGCCGCAGCGCGGGTAGTTTTCGTGCCTGGTTCGTCGTGCTGTTCGTCGTTCCGGATCGTGTGTTCGTCGTTTCCGTGTACGGTGGTGGGCGAATTCGCGCGAAAAGCACGCGCCACGGAGGACGTGTTGTGCTTTCATTCATCTGCCGCGCCGCGGCTTTCTCACGACGGAGAGCGACGAAAAATCGGCCCGGCGATGTCCCTCCTTCTCGTGCTTGCTGTTCCTTTCTCTGTTGGCGCTGCACGGCAGCCTCTCAGTCAGTAGTTAGTCAGCCAGTCGTGTTCAGTGCCGGTTGATGCGCGTGTTCTGCGCTCGTGCCACGTTTTGCATTTGAAAATCACTCGTCGCGCGTGCCGAAGTCGTCCAGCCACGATCGAGACGGTCCGAGTTCATGTGCGAGTCGATAGAATGCCTTTCGATATCTCTCGTTCGATTTCGACGTCGAACAAGCCAGTCAGATTGGTCCATTGCTCGTGTAGTCTCCCCCGTGGATCGTGAAATTTTTTTGTTTTGAACTTTTTCGATTGCGAAGTCTTGTGCGTTTTATGAATGCATGACAGCTTCATGTTTTCATTGTTAACGAATTACTTGCTCGGAGAATTTGATTCCGTCAATTCGTTCCTCGTTGTAAAGCGTTCGATGGCTTAACTTTCGATGATAATCTGTAAAAAAAAAAAAAAAACGATGTGGAGCGTATAAAAGCGAAGAATTTCGTAAACGAAATTCAATTTCTACAGATTGTATCGTAAAAATCCGTATAATTTACAGTCTCAACGTACCGTGTAATTTATTCTCTGTAATTCTCTCCATTCTTGCAAACAAGTGGATTAAATTCAATTCGCATATGAATTGGCTGTCTCGATTATGATACACTCGCGAGTATGTACCGTGTCGTTCTCCGCTTGTGTTGCGACTTCGCGGTCTAACCTTCTTTCTCTCTCCCCAGTGGCGATTTAAATCTAGTTTACGTCGCGATCTCCGCTTGTTTTTGTGCGCCAAGTGCGTGTTTAAGTGTGCTGTGTCCTGTTTATATTGTCGTGTGCGTTTACAGACGACGAACATCTAATCGGCGAGAGCAGAAACCACGAGATCACGTGAGTGCAGAAATTACGACTTTATTTCACTGTTTAATTTTCAATGAAATGCACGCGAGACACTTGTATAACCTCGTATTCACTTCGTAACACTCGTTGCTTTTTTCCTTTTCCTTTTCCTTTTTTTTAAATCGAGCAGAATTTTTATCACAACGAATATACTACGCGCTATTTTATGCGTAAAAAAGGAAACGAGGGAGTGATAATTCACACGCGGTTGCGTAACTTTCCCACGGTCTGTCATTTTTGCGGTATCTTTACAATAAATGTCAATTATCACACTTTGCAGGAACGTCGTTGTTACTAGAAAAATAAAAATAAATTCTAGTAACAATGGTGGACAGCAATTATTGTTATTGTTTTTAAGGAAATATTGGTGTTATACATACCTCGTACGCACTGGTACACAGACTGATGGGTAAATTATTGCAAATCGCCATGTTCAATAGGCTCGATATACATTCGAGAGTTCCCCCACTCCTCGGCAAGCTAGCGAGTGCGTTGCTGGCAAGGGCTGATGGGTAAATTATTGCAAACCGCGGCATTCGACAAGTGTCTCGCGTCGCGCGCGTCCTTTTCTTTAAAATTCGTCGGAAATACACTACCATTCATCAGTTTCGGGACAATTTGCGCGTCGATTGTGACGTGTGGTTAAATGGTGCGTGAATTTTACGAAAGTGTACGAATTAACGAGGCAATAAGAAGAAATGACTGAGAAATAAAAGTTGAATCATCTGCAGAGAGGCAGCGACCTGGTATGTCACTATTAAATATCACTGCTTAGATTCGTTTTTATTTCATTTAATTTATTATCCGTAACATCGTGATATTCTTTTGTATGCGATCGAAATATTATTGAATGGTGGTGTATGTACAATATATAATAATATAAGTGAGGTTAGAACGATGGTATCAATGCTGTGTGTCACGTAATCGCCAGGATTCGACAAGAATTGTCGCATAATTATCAGAACTTGAGGGGGGAAAAAAAAACAGGAAATACAGTGTGTAATGCAGATTTGCAAAGAGTAGCGACAAGATAAACCGTCTTTTGTCTAACACGAATGTAATACTCCGTTTCGCTTCCGTTTTCGTAACGCGGACAATGGGATTCGAGACAAAGTGTGAACAATTAGTTAATCAACTTTGTATCAATAGTCGCGATTTTTTTATGATATCCCGTCGAATCACGTCGCTGAGATCAGACGCTATTGTGGAGAGAAAACGATTACAACGACGGAATACGAATAATTTTGTAGCAGTCGGTAATGAAAGGAATAATTTATTCTTTTTTGTGAATATTTCAAGCTTAGAAGCGTATAAGTATAAAAGCGTACAAGTATAGAAGCGTCAAGTATAAAAAATTCTAGAATTTTTTGTTCGCTATGACTTATAAACATTTCCATATCGTAAATTTCATATTGACGTTTCTACACTACGAACTTTGTGTTAGGAAAATTTACTACCTCCTATTAAAATTTGAATTCCAATTAACTAGAAGTCAAACATTCGATCTTGGATGCATACCGAACTAAAATTTGTTTATGATATTCTCTTGAGTCGCGAAAATATTCCAAAGATGAATGAAAATTGCATTCCTGACAATGAAACTAATATAACTCTGTGCTGTATAAGTTATATTTAATATTGTCCACATCACGAACGACTGACAATCACGACTTCAATGGTCGTTGGAAGATAAATATTTAACATTCAAAGGCATACGAAGCCATGACCGAAAGTTTCACCATCCTCTCGTCGGTCTTTCTCTTCTTCCACAAACGTAATATTCGTTTAGCTCTCTCAATATGTACAATATCGTTCGAAACGAAGTGAGAATAATTAGTTATTAACCCCGTTCATTCAATGAAATTGTTTGACGTACCAGCGACTCTCCTGTTGCTGTAGTATAAGCTCGGAAAAGATTGTTTAAAGTTGACGAAGAGGGGCGTTCTATTCTCGCGGATCCAAGTTTTTCCGTTAACTTGTTCTCGTTATCCATGTTTCCGGTTCTTCTCGCCTGAAAACCCACATTCCTCCGGCAATTTTCATCTTCGCTCGTCAAACTTATATTATTCCATCCTTGCTCGGAAATTTCACCGCGCACGTATAAAAATTCAGCACCCTGATTGCGTCTCACGAATTTTGCATTCTTAGCTGTCACGTAGATATTAAAGTCTCATCAATTAAGCAAAAGGGAATTTCCGAAGCGAAAGAAAATTTATTCGCTGAAATAGAAGTTCATCGATCAAAGTATTTATTCGTCAATTATCGCATTATTAATGTTCATGATTTGGAAGAATGAATGATTTCAGAAGCAACGAATAAATCCGCATAAACCGCAACTGATGCTTTTCAATTGAACGACGATTCAAAAGTAGAGCGTTCGCTATATTATACAATAAATATTCACGTTATATCACAATAAATTTAACAATATCCTACGTTGTAATCCGTGGAGTGTAACACAAATGCGTTTGTAGTCAATCACTGTTTTTAAATAAATTAATCAGCAGACCTGAAATTACTGCTCCATTAATTTTCTAAATCATTGTTGCTGCTGCTCCGATAAATTGCCGATTAACATTGAAACAGCAAGCTATAGCTTGAAATTACACGAATTTCAGTATTAATAAAACAATTATGCCGGGTGGAATCGGCAACGATTGTTGTAGAAATTCGTCGAGACATGCCAATTTATACAAACTGCGGGCATCGTATATCGCGAAATTCGTTAAAAACAACCTGTTCAAATGCACAAACAGAGTTCCTGTTTATGAAAATTCGTTCCCGCGAGTTGCACTTCAAAATCAGGGGAATTTTCCACGCAGGCGGGAAAACACGAGTGAACAAACGAGCAACTATTTCGATACCTGCAGAAAACACCACCATAGAGTTCCTCGGTGCGTTTGCTTTCACGCGGATTTGTTTCGGCTTTCGTCGCGGTAAAGTTCGAGTATGAATCTCGTTATTTTTAGTCGAGAAAATGGATCTCGTTATTTTTAGTCGAGAATACGCCGGCTTGTTAGGCGACTAGGAATTAACTAACTCTCGGCTTTCGAGCCTTTTGAATTTCTGTATCTATGCATTTGGTTTGTTTGAAATTTTTCGAAGCTGCGTATCGAAAGTTTTTTTCTTTCATCAGCTCTTTAATGAAACCATGTAATTTTAAATGGTACGTAAAAGCTGTTACGGCGCAGCGCGACGGTGAAGTGAACAAACGAGCCGCCGGAGAGATGTTTTTATGAATGAGGACGAGAATAAATACTTATATTTCACTATTATACAAATATTGATTGTAAATGTGGATGTGTTATGAATCGGGCACGCTAGTTCTCTGTTTTGACCGACTGCTTGTGACTGATTCCTTGCTCTGTGCGTGAATCTACGATTTTATGGCCATAGCCAAGTATTCCTTTTCCTAGGCTGGGCTTTGTTCCTGCCCTATCGAGGCTTTCCACACCTTGTCTCTCTGTCCAAGGCCAGAGAAAGTGTCCTTAGATGAGAGTATGACAGGACATCTGGCAATTCTCGACAGGGTCGAGGCTTCTTAAGAATTGACCTGGCTAACGCCTCGGAGGATTCTGTTCTGCGCCAGAACAGGAGCTTTCAAAAATGAATACCAACGACTGGCTGTAAATTCATTCTCGCGACAATAGTGTAGATTTACGTATTTGTTTGCGATGCAATGCGTGTCCGTAACAAAGCTGGGAACGATCTCTCTCGCGATGTGTCGCAGGAAGTCGCGGCTGGAGACGTGGAATCGCGGATTATGTAAGCTCGTTGGACTTCGATGGGCCGTCGAATTGGAAAAAAATGCGAGTTCGTGACTCCTATTAGCGATCGATTCGTTACGCAACCGCGACTGATCGTTCTCTGTTATTTTCTTCTCTCTTTCAAGAAAGAAAAGATTGAGCTTCTGCCGTTAGAATTGTTAAAGAAGTTCTTCGAATTGTGGCACTGGAATCGACGAAAATTCTATAACAGGCTATTTTTTGGAGGATTGAGAGTAGAATAAAATTTTCCTAAAGATTTAAGAATATAATTTTCCATCAGTTGGTTAAATTTAACAATTTCGTGTTGTATATATAATTTTTTTAAACGAAGATAGTAAAATTTTTCTGGATCCACAGAAATATTTCATAAATTGTTTACCAAACTTGTGTGAATTTTATAGTACTTCTGCGCAGTTATTGATAGTTTAAACAAAACTTAGTTAAAAATTAAATCTAGTTAAAATTCTATTTATATTCTAAAATAATATTCTCGAAGTTAAATGATAATTTCTTCAACGAATCCTACAAACAGTAAATTAAGCGTGATTGCCGTGTAATTGACTATAAAACTGAATTACAAGATATTACTCCAATCCGCGCACAAAATTACAATATTTCCAATGAAGAACAACATTTAAGCGAGGATTGCTTGCAACACCTTCAGCGCGAGAAATCACACGTGCGAAGCGTATTATCCTGCCTCTTAAATTATTAAACAATTTTAGTAGAAGCCATAAAAATGGAAAATACACAATTACCATAAATTTGAACGCTACTGGGGAATTATAATAAATCTCTGTTCTCCGTTCTCTGTTCTCCTCCCGAACGATCATCCCGACTCGTAGCTTAGCTTGTTCAGTAATTTTCAATCGGTTTAACCTCGAGGAAACACGGAATCCCCAACGTGCGTTGCTGAAAATTGTTCGACCATATTTCTTTTCACCTGTCCTCCCGTTTTCTAACGATATTTCTGCTCCATCGAGCGTTTATACGTCTTCATTGGACGTGCAACAGATGGATGTTGACAACCATTCTAAATTCATTGATTGCATTAGATACGGAGAAGTCAAGTTGTTAAGTAATTTTCATTCATCGTGAATTAATATTGATTTAATATCAGTTAATTTGTATTATGCAATAGTCGCTCAATTTTTCATGACTCTTTTGAAATAAGTTTTCACTTCCTTTTCATCTGATAAGTTGATAGCTGAAAAGAACGTGGATACTTTTTTTTTATTTCTAAAATAGAAACTTCAGAGATTAGTTTTATTAAATAAAAATAATCAGTTACTTAATAACTTGCCGATTGAAAATCAATGTGACTCTTTTCCTAGGGAATTCTTTTTAATTTCGTTCTCAATTGGTATTTAGAATTAATTGCGGAGTAAGATTTCTGTGATTTCCCAAGATGAAATTCTAGATATTGGTTGGCGATTGAGTAGATTTTATTTTTTTATTTCGTCGTGCGCGGCAGCAAATTTATTTTCTACGAATGGATTTAGTTTAACCTTTGTTTAAGCGACTAGTAATTAAATTGAATATTTTTCCGTTTTTGAAAGTTGTCTGATAATATTTATCTTTTCGTTTTAAAAATTAAAATAGATTAAAATATTGAAAAGACTTAATTAAAATAGATTAAAAGATTAAAAAAGACTTTGATTCGTGCGTAGCAACTAAAGACTAATGTAGGATTTTTTAAATAAAAGAACTGTATTTTCGTCGACTTTTTTTTACCTTGAAACCCACGGTGTAGCACACGGTTGAATTTATCTCCGCTTACGCTTTTTCCACACGTTATAAAAAAAAAAAAAAATTTTGCCCTTAGAGTAGACTACAACAATTGGTAAACGACCCACGTAAATATAGCAGCCTCTAGCTATACGCATGGTCATCGAAGGTTAACAGCAAATTAATTCCACGGAACTTTGTGTTCTAAAACCAAGTCCAGCGAGTAATTAGGAGTAACAAAAATTACAGGAGCCGTCAAAATTTGAAAAGTTACAGCTAATTAGCCAGAAGTGTAACGTGAAACCAGTGTAAAAAAAATTATTAGTATGTTTACGAAGAACTATAGGATATTTTCAGTCTCTTCGCAGACACGTAATTATAGTTGGACGGAGAGCAATATCAAACAACTGTGAGTTATCAGTTAGCAGGCATCGATATATTGTAACTTATGACTCACGCGTGTGATACGCTCAACTTTCGGTGAGATATTTCCGTCGTGTTTCGCCGAGACATTTCGCATTCTACGCGGGAATAGTTACGGAAGGAGCAGACGAATGAATATGCAAAGCCGCTCGGTAGGACTTTAGCCTGTGTGTGCAGAGAACGAAATACTGTTAGTATTTGTAATGCTCAACGAGCTGATGTTCATCTAGTTTTCACTAGGAAAGCGTTTCAGGTTTTAATGGCGGCCATGTTGAAACTGTCCTTTAATGATTTAGGACACCGGTCTGTCCAACGAGACATGGAAATTTACTTTGGTATCTCGGCGTTTTTGATAGATTTATTTCCATTCCGATCCCCGTGCGAGGATATTTCACTGCATAGAATTTCGAGTTTCACGATTTTTCCTCGACATTTCGTCTCTTTCTCGTCGTTGAAAATTCTAACCAAATCATATATCCGATAGAGTACGATTATCATGACATCCACTGATCCACCACGAACAGAAATAAAATTTCGAATAATCCTAGATAATCTTTTGGGAATGCGCGTGTGCAAAATTGTTCTGGGAGATGCGACGAAAGTACATAATGGTTGTCGTCAGTATACATACGTCTGGGGATATTCATGTGAAAAGGAGACGACATGTAAATCTTATATGGGATGAACTTTTGTGTTTGTTGAATATGTTGAGAGACGACAAACAGTTAACAGAGAAAGTTGTTTCTCCTTTTTTCCTCGTTCTAGGGTCGTCATAAATATTAATGTACACTCGTGTAGAATTTTCGTCCGTAGTTCTCGAACGTTCGTTTCTTCACCTCTCTGACGACGTCTCGGATCCTTTTGTAATTTTTTCATAACAGCGAGGCTACAATATTTCACCAACAGTTTGAACAGAAATATGACAGATGCATGTCACAGAGGCTCTTTGGAGATTTAAAATAAAAATTATAAATAACTCAGAGAATAAAATTCTCGTCAATAATATCAAAATCATGAAAAAAGATAGCTGCCAAAAAAGAAGCAAATGATTTCTATCAAAATCACGAGCGATCTGAAATTGCAAAACAAATTTGTAATGGAACCTTTTCCAACGATACCAAAAGATTCCTCTCTTCCGTAGGCGCCTCAGTATATTTTCCAAAATAAAGTGGTCTTCTATCTCTTCAAGACACTCGCCCACATAAATCACGCTTTGAACAAGGAACTCGCATTTGCGTTAGCATAAATCATCGCGTTCTGCGAACGTTCTCGTCGAAAGAAGGCCCATCATCGCGGGATCCCACAACGTCGAATCGAACATTGTATCGCTGCGTGTTATGTTTTCAATCGATCGCACGTCCCTGAACTATGGACTTTAGTTCTAGCAAGTTGCAAGCGAGCGCAGCAACAAATTACTCGAACGACAAAGCAGATATTTTTAATTTAATCCCTCTCGCGCCGTCTTGTAAGCGGAACCCTGACATTATTCTTCAAGTTTTACCTCTGTTGCTTTTGAACAAAAACGCCCTGACATTTCGTCGCGATTCCACCAACGAACAATGCTTCTATCAGTCTTGAAATTTTCGTCGCCAGACACGCGAAAATACACAGAGAAATCACAGAAAATGTTGAAAGAAGAGTAGTAGGCTTCCTTCCTGCAATCGTGTTCACAAAATTATGAAATTGCATATATATGAGATTCGCGATCCAATTACGAATGTAAATAGAATCGTGGTATATATTGTCTTATATATAAGACAAAGTGAAAGGAAAGTTCGTACAATTATTCGTATAATTTCCTTACGAAAAATTACTACATCCCGACTAGAATAGTTCCTCGCCCATTCGCGTCGATGCTTCTCGTTCAATTCTTTCGTTTGAAACAGCCTTTATACCGCGTTCGCATGCATGTACGTATAATAGCGCGTCCCGCTCTTTCTTTTTCCTCGGAACACCGTGAAACAAGTGTTTTCTTTTTGTTTTTCACGTCGTTTTTGTTCGCAGGCTTCCTGGCGTGGAGTCGCACGAAAGAGTCGCGGCTTTCTCTCTCTCTCTCTCTTTCCTTTCTTTTTCGTTCTCGCGAGCGATTGGATTAGTCCGTGTTTTCGGCACCTATGGCTTCTCTCCTTGGTGCTGCTTTTGTCGTTTCTTAATTCGTAGAACCTAAAGGTGGCCGATTCCACGCGAGAGAACAAATCGAGCGACACAGTCCCCGAGTGCAACGCGAAAATCTTTCAAGTACAGAGAAAGTTAAATGACGGAAAAACGTTTAACGACGAAAAACGAATTCGATTCTTCGAAACTATTGAATTTTCCAATTCCTACTTTAATATCGTGTGTAGTATATGAGTGTGTCTGAATAATTTTGGAGTATAATACGGTTTAGAAAGATGTTTGCTGAAAGAAGATGGTGTACAGAGTTAAAGTGGATGCCGGGAAGCCGACGTATCGTGTACATGTTTGATCGATAGCTAACCATCGAGGGTGACATGTGGTTTACCAGCACAATGCTCGAGCATATCACGGCTCAACACCGTGCAGGATGTGGATAATGCGACTCCACGGGTAGATTCAATGCCGATAGAAGACAAGTGTTGCCTAATTAGTCCTACAATCAGCTTTGTCCCGTCTTCTTCCAAAGCTATTGTCGTTACCGCGTTCAGTTTCGATTTAACACGTTCGCGTTGACTCGCCGAACTTTGCGTAATAAATGTTGAAACAAACGACGCAGCGTTTGTTTTCATTCGCAATTCTTTTCTTTCTCGTTTGTTAAACTCTATTTTTTAAATATACTTTCGGGCCACGCTCCCAAGTGTTCATCCGACAAAATAGTATTTTCAGTATTTTTTTTTTCTTTTTTTTTCATATCGACAACACTTTAAAATACGCGATTCAACTCGCGATTCAACTCCGGGGAATCGTCGGTGAATTCTAAACGAATAATGGAAAGTCGACGCGAGGTTTCATAAGTGTGCACGGATTATCTGATCGTTTTACGCTGGCTGGCAGTAAGTGAATAAATATAGCATACGTGATCGCAATAAGATCCTTGAAGGGTCGGGGGGGAGGTGGTGATAAATTAACGCCGACCGGTTTCAGACGACTTCTCCAACTCAGCCTCCCGATCGTCCTGCCAGTTGCACCAATTCGTTTTGCAGATTTATCTGCTGCTCGGCTCTTCCTCTCCTTTCTTTTTCTTTTTTTTTTTTTTTTGGATTCCTCCCCATTTTCATATGTCCGTTTCGTTTGTGAAATTAACGGGTTGGTCTTTCCTCCAAGAGATGCCGATTTCTGTGTCGAGTGAGCGCAATTTTGATTATAAATTCTCTTCGATGTTTATAATTATTATCAATTACTGATTCTCCGTATCTCGAAAGTCGAGCTGAATTATGGAGGAGATAACTAAACGTTGATTTTTGATTTAAAAGTTTGTTTTTCGCGGGATTATTGGTGACAGAAGTGGTTTGCGTAGAGTTATTAATAACAGAGTCGTTTTACGTAGAATTATTAATAGTAGAACTGTTTTACGCAGAGTTGATTACATACAGTTTTTAATAATAGAATTGGTTGACGCAACAGTGGAGTAATTTTGTCTAGACGATCATTTAGTGGCAATATTATTTTATACGAAATGACCATTTAGTTTTGCCAACAGTAACATTCTCTAGTTTTTTTCTTTTTTTGTTTGTTTGTTGCTTCCTTGGAAATTATTAGTTTTCGAAGGAACGATTCTCAACGGTGCATAAGTGTGTGAGAAATACACAAATTCTCACGTTTCACGAGAAACGCGTGTTTGTTAATTCTGGCACATACGTCGTTTATCACTAGGACGTTATGGACTTTCGAGTCCATAGTAGTTTAAAGAGAGGGATAGAGAGAAAGAGAGAGAGAGAGAGAGAGAGAGAGAGAAAACAGGTGAGAATTGATGGCGCTTGAAAATCGAAGTTAGCACCTGCGATTTTTCTCCTGTTCCGTTCTAAAATCTAGAATAAAGAATTCCAGAATTCTTGCAGAATTTTTCATTCTCGGAGTGAATAGTATTTCGTGTCTAATAGTTTCAATCCACCTGCAGCAGTACTAGTTTCAATTTTTGCTTATATTTTTAATAACAATATTTAAATATTCAATCTCTTGATATTCCTAAAAGAAAAAAAAAAAAAAATTGGAATACTCGCTAATAATCGTAAATGAATATACCCTTTCTACTCATTCTTTTGCTATTTCTGCTACAATTTCTGAACGTACAATTTTCTCCAACAAAAATATGAGTTCCATTTGAAAGAAAAATCCTTCAAAAATTCCCCTCCTCTTTTGAAATGTTAAGCAGAAAAAGTAGAAAAACATTAACGTTGTCACCAGAGTATTCAATATTTTATAACAGCGTACTCGAACAATAGAAAATCTCCACTCCAGAAACGAAGTGAAACATCCCTCGTTTATATCGTTTAACATCTAAAACTCCGCGAGCCGAGAGAATCTGGCTGTTCAGGGCAAAAATTCTCGTTGAATGAACGCGGGAGCATAAAGTAGGAGGCACGGGATAGAGTCACGTTGAAAAAAGAAAAAAAAAAAAAAAAGGAAAGAACGAAAGAAGTGTATATATATATATGTGTGTGTGTGTGTGTATAGTCGCGTATTTAACATGAAAGCGTGCCTTTTTATCACGCATATTGACCAAAGATTTCATTTCTCCGTGCACGTCGTTCTACGGTTCTGTGATATTCCAAGCGTGTACCACGGATTCCGTCGGAACGAAAGGAACAGCAACTCGATCCTGGCAATCGATTGCCGAGCGTCGACCGTGGCTCGTTAACACGTTGTCGTATACAACGTAATCAGATTAAACGGATCCCCTTTGCATCGTCTTTTTCACGCGTCTGAACTCTCGTTCAGTATCGAGACACTTGCAAACTGTTATTGTCCAATTAATCTTTAAATCGCCTCGTCTCTTTGCCATAGCGATTGTTTATCGTTCTTCCGACTCGCGGAGAAATATTCAGTTTCTGAGTGATATCCTTGTCGAGGTAGGATTAAATAGTTTGGGTCTATAACAATAAGAATTGACAGTTTCTCTTCGAAATCCACGTTTCACGCGTTTCCGACATGCTGTATTAATCTTTGTCATGATATCGCAGTTTCGAACGCGATATTGTTTTCCCTTTTAAAAGAAATGTTCCAGCTTCCAGCACAGTATCGTAGATTTTTCACCAGAAATGTAGAATTTTGATAAAATTCGTTCCCCTTTATCAAAAATTGTAGATATTCAATCGAAAATATCCCTTCGTCATCGAAATAAGATTTTTCGTAGTAAAACATCCCTATATCAACACACCGTGTCGATAGAATTTCGCCAAAAATTGGCAGATACATTTATCAAAAATATCTCCTCACTGTCGAAAATAATGAAATTTTTTTATAGCAGGATGTCTCATTCACATCGACAGAATATCGTTGAATTTCATCGAAAATTTCCCTTGAATCTTGTAAATTTTTCGTCATCGTAAACACTATTTTTTATCGTCCACTCTATCAATAATGTCTGCCCGTCATATTAAATTACGATTTTTCGCGATTAACCTATTATTAGACAGTTTATGACCATTAATGGCCGTTGATAACAGTTAGTAAACCGAAGCTGCGAATGAAGCGAACCATTAGCATAATACAGATAGATCGGCGACGCGGCGGTGCAATTATGTGCAACTAGGTTCGTCGATTAATAGTGATCGATACAGAATTCATTACTGATAATTATGCCTGATTATATGTCGTCTGATCGCTGTTTCCTGGCTGTCCTATCTAAATCACATACACATACATAATTTCGTTTTCCGATCTTACATGCAGCGGGCGATTAAGCAAAATGATTGCTAAATAATTGGCTAATGACAAATGAGATTGCTAGAAAAATCGTGCGAGTACTGTGTAATAGTCGGCTGTACTAAATGTAATAATTGAATCACTTTTCAACGTAACACTCGACTCTCGAGTAAATAAAGTGAAACGAGTTTTACACGTTGCAAAATTTTGAAACCAAGTCGTGATATAATTTTAATGCACGTATATACTGATAATTATACATTGTTAACGCAAAAAAAAAAACACATACATGGTATAATAAATAAATACATACAACAATATTGATATTCAAACGTCACGCTCGACACCCTGTGTTTTCTTTCTTTCTTTTCTTCTTTTCTCTCCTTCAAATCCTGAATTTGACTTCAAAAATTTCATTTCTCTTGGGACTGTTACGTGCGTACGTCGAATCAATCTGACTATGAAAGACAGTCACTGAAATCGAGCGGTCTTAAGTAATTGGAATCTCCATGCAATAAGATTAAAAGGAGTTCGATTGAAGGGAGGGACTGATCGCGCGGGCAAATGTCGTGGAATAACGAAATCCAATATACCTTTTCGATGTATTTGGACCAATTCCAGTTGGCCATTATCGTGATGGATCGCGCGCGCTTGTCGCGCTTTGTTGTTCGATGAAAAGTCTTGACAATCGACGTTTCGTACCATACACGTGTGTTGCCTCGGGAAAATTTCGGCTCGAGTAATTCTACTTGGTACTTTGTAATTAAAAATCGATCCGAGCCATTCCTACTGGGTCGATATACGAGCCCCTTAATTGACGAATGAATTTTCCTTTTCTTCGTTTTTGGAGTTTCGCGTAATGTGTCGTAATAAATTCGGAATAGAGTAGCTTCGTTGTAGGGAAATAAAGCAATTGGTAATTTTGATAACGTGACTTGAAAGAGAATCTAAATTTCGACATCAAGTGCCATTATTTATCTATAACGTATAAATATAAAAATTGACAAATTATATTCGTATAATTGTACGCAAGTTAAACTGATGAATGAGATTCGTACAATTAGTACTCATTTAGTTTCTATAGAAATTTCATTTCTCTCGAACGACATTCGTCATATACAGATAATGACTTTTTCAAGTGAAACAATCGGAATTTTCACTTTTCGAATATCGAGATCTGAGTAGAAATCGATGGATCGTGAATGATAATGCAAATTGCATGGTTGAATAATTCAGGATAGTTACACTAGACATTTGTTACCCGAAGAAATCTCAACCCGCGGAGAACTGGTCCAAAAAGTTAGTTCGATAAATTGGCATAATTTCGCGAACTTTTCAATCAAGTCGCAAATAAACGTGACAAGTCTGCAGTGGAAGGCAAATTTCCCATGACTTGGAAACTTTTTCCTTCGAGGGAAAACCGAGTACGAACGGGTCGTTTGCATTTTTTTTCGAAGCTGAATTGTTTTTCCGCTGACAACGCGTACCGAAATATATAAGGAAAAGTGTTTCTAAGCTGAGAATGGCCCGTTTTCGCGTCCTTCGAAAAATTTCAGCAACTGTATGTTGCAAATTCCCAATCAGAGATTCTGATTACGCTGAATGTTACGTACGTACGTTAAAGTATGTGCACAATGGAAAACGAGCGGGAAATATTCATCGATCCGTCGAAAATTGAATAGGCAATCAGCAATCATAGAATTCGCAGCCGATGGAGCCCAGCCATACACGAATTCCTATCGTCCCAACGACATGAATCGGAATTCCTAGCATCCTAATTACCGCGGAATCTTGTTTAGGGACCGTGATCAATCGGTATGAAGAGTGCATCGCACAGAGATCTCGTTAACGATTGTCTCCAATCAGGGAACGAGTGACGACTTTCCCTCCGTCTTTAACTTCATTTTCAGAACCATTCGCGGCGCTTTTCCTCCAATTCAGGAACCAAAGTCAGACACGAACGGTCTGATTGTTAATTTTGTTGTATATTCGCGATGGTAACGCGGAGTGGAAAATTACTTGATAAAAATTATAACGTAATAATTCTGAGAATTAATAATATAACGATATACATGTTGCACGCGTTAGTCGTTTTCTGTAAGATTTCATAAATCTGTCGAAGTCTGAATGATACGGAAAATTGAAGAAAGCCAATTTGGACCTTGGTTTGAAAAGAGCGAGGGGGGGAGTGAGTGAGAAATTGAAACGGTTGAAAGAGAAACGTGTCAGAAGAATTAAACTAAATTAGATAGATCGCTACGTAACGTCAGAACGGTTTACTGACGCTATTTCAGGACTTTGCAAGCGATTAGACGGAAGGAGTTCGAGAAATTTCTCGAATATTTGAACTATGCGCCGCCGACGCTGTTCTAAACTTTGAGTTCTCCACCCCGCAAGTTTAAACGTTCACGCTGCGTTTGAGATTAATGAAATCAGATTAACGCCCCTGTGCCGGTTTTGTCAGTTGACAGATGCCCTGGGATTTGCGTTACGCTCGCGTAGTTCTGTACTCGTTCACGAAACACGAAAGAAAATGCGTGTAATCGATTAATTTGAAAAAAAAAAAATCCCGATACCGAGGCTAATCTCCAATCTACTCGCTGTAATCACACTTTCCACGAAGCGGTAGGAAAATTTGAAGAAAGAAAGAATTGAAAAGAAGGTGGCAAGAAAGAGAAGAAGAAAAGTGTGAAAGAAGCGATCACGATCGTCTATCGGCTTTAAAACGGGCGAAATTCAGGTCGGCAGAGTTCACGAGCAGCGAGCGTGGCTCCACGGTCGCGAGTAATTATCAGACCGCGTATTCTGTCGCCGGCGACAGTTTCTTCCTGCAACACGGGGGATAAAGCGAGAAAACGTCAGAGAGAGAGAGAGAGAGAGAGAGAGAGAGAAAGAAAGAAACGAGAGAAAACAAAGAAGAAAGAAGAGAGAAAGAGAGAGGGAGAGAAAAGAAGTAATTAAGCTGAGAGTGTATACCGAGAGTGTATAAGAGTTTCCTCTTCTTAGGTCGGCACCGAGCTAAGGTGTCAGAGGGATGAATGGAGGCGATTCACGCGATGCACGAGGCGTGTACAGCCGTCTTTTAGCCCCGTTCTCCACTCTGATTAGAAGCATCGTTGGCCTCGGCCAAAAGAACCTCGCCACTTGGCCCGCGACTTTGTCTCTTAACTTTCGCGTTTTCGACGGTCGATCGTAAAGTTCTCGCGATCCCTTCCGAAGGTCCCTTGAGAGAGATGGAAGAAAGAAAAGTGTCTCGAGGGTGGAAACGTTGCACATACGCTCTGTAATGTACGAGCTATAAATTTTATACCTCACTCGGACGGAGTGTTTGTTATTCCCATTTCGATTCGATTCTACCTAGCATTCAACATTTTATTTTGCACCTTGTGTAAAATCCTTGTATTTTGTATATTCGAAACGATTTATCGTTAGATAACTGGCGGTTGCGCAATGTATGCACAGTCAGACGTAGGTTAAATCTCGAAACGCTGTCCTTGACGAATGTTACTCTATCTACCGGTTTCTAGAATTATGGAGTCCTAAATATAAGTATTTGGCAACTGGCTCCATATCAATATCCCCAGGATTTGCCAACTGAATATTGCAAAATGTATCTTCTGGCGTACGTAGAAACAATCTGTTCCCCATCGAATTAACATTATTATTGACTCTCGTTGGAAAAATTTATATTCGACACACTTTTGCTATATTACAAACGAGAGTTGACACAGTTTGATGGAATATTGATTGTGGAATAGATTGTTTCTACAAAAATTGACACTTGCTATAATGAATACAAAATTCTCCAACGAGAGCTGATACAATTGGATGGAGAACAGACGGTTCCCGAGGTAACGTGCTGGAAGTTTACATTTGTTGGCAAATCCTGAGATATTCGGTTCTACCAATACGCGGAGTCAGTTGGCAAACACTTCCATGATTCTAGAAACCAGGCAACTAGAGTAACTTTCGTCGAGTCTCCTTCAAAAATAATCGACGTTACGTTAGAAAGTATCCAATATAGACAAGTATCGATTCTTGGAAAAAGGATCAATTTCCTCTACACGTGTATGTCTAGTTTCAAAATCAATAGACGCGTCAGAGCTAGATCCCAATTGAAACCGCATTGTTGGAGCTTGGCCTCAAGTTGGCCAAAGACACGACGGTAAAGACACTTTCGAGACTTGGATAATTTTCCAAGCAAGCCAGTCCCACTCGCTTGTTCTCGGCATCATCGACTGTTCGTCTGTACATGCGGCACAACTTTTCTCCAACATTTCTAGGGCCATTGAACGGATCGTGAATGGCACAAAGCAATTACTCGCACTCCAATGAAAACAAGTGAACGACAGAGTATACCTGACAGAGTTCTACAGTTATAACTAGGGAAATACGGTTAACTGAGCTTCTGTTCGATAATTTATACCTACAATGGTGGCCTGTGCAATTGCGGCGAACGTTGTTGTCCAAAATTCAAAGGGCTGTTACCGCCCTTTCCATCGAGTCGCCAATGTTGTATCAAAAGAAACGCAGAAATATGTTTTAGATTATTACTTTGGAACTTTCTGATGAAAAGAGAGCGAGAATTATTAACCTCCGAGTTAATGAAAGCACGTCAAATTTTCTGAAACTTGACAGACACTCAGTTTCTCGCAGGAACACGTAGCGAGTGCATTAATAGAAAATATTTTAAATTTTTCTGAATCTGAGTGTCAGAAAAGCTACCAATGTGAATGATACGAAATTATTTTATTAATGTCTCGTGACTACTTGTAAAAATATTTTTTCTGTTAGTGTTTTAAATAAATAAATATGCCGAGAATTTTTCTCGGATGATTAAAAAGAAACGACAAGAAATCGAGAAAAAATTACGAGAGTGGCAGAGAAACGATTCGACACGTTTTTCGCGGGGAATGACGCTTTGGGAGGGAAAAAATTGAGTATTCGAGGAACGTTCGGCAGGGAGAGAACACGAAATATTTATTACTCTGGGACGTAGGAATTCGCTAGGGGACGGATAGAACGAGATACTCGCCGAGGAGCAGATCGTGTGGTCGTATCGAATCACCAGACAGCATTATGACATTCCATTTCTGTGGTAACGAACATTAATTGAACAGCGGAGTTGGAAACGCGAGCCGCGAAACTCTGTAACCGAATTACGAAATTCCGTTAGTGACAACATAATTCGCGACACAGAGAAAGAGAGAGAAAGTTACTTGACTCCTATGCAAATTTTGTTAATTACTCGATCAACGTCCTACCTTTAAGTATCATGAATAATGCATTATTTGTTCGTGTTATAGTTGCGAACAAAAGAGATTTCACCGTATGAGAAAATTGTTGATGTATTCTTGTATTAATTAGAAATTTCCCTGATTACAAACTCTCTCGAAATTACTGTATCCCATACGGTTCTATCGTACATATAAATCGCACAAATAATTTATTGTTTCGTTTTTCCCCGCGTTCTATTAAATGATAAATTACAATATCCGAAATATGACAGAATATTCAACTAATTAACTGACTGAAAATTTCGTTTCGAATCCTACGCATAACAGTGCGGAGAAAATTAACAACGAAGCTGTTAACTGTCACACACAGTCAAAGTAAAATCTTTTCAATCAATCTTCCGATGCGTTCGGAATTATCGATCAAAGTGAAATTATCGCGCAGATTGTAAGGAGAGGCGGAGAGGTCGTTTAATGAAAACGGAGAAGTTTAACGTGTAATTAGCGGCGGGTTAACGAGCCGATAATTTATCGACGAAAGGCCCGAGAGAGGGGTCTCGAGACAGACAACGGGATCCTGGCAAGAAAAGGGCCAGGCGTCGATCCTTACGAGGTTTCGCGCGGATGATCAAATTACTAGGCACAAAGTGCATCGATTACGCCCTCTCGGCTTTCAGGGCCCCGCGAATCGTCCCGTACTTACGCGAGACGCACAAAGCAACGATCGATCTCGATCGTCTGATCGATAGATGAGGGGAACGACGAGAAGGTTCTACGAGGTCAGTAATTGAAGACCGCGCCGGAATTACACGGCTTCGTTAATTAATCAGCTACGTGCCATGAGATCTGTACTTGGTCTTGTTCCCGAAATTTTCTGGCGCTGTGGAATCTACAGTGCGCCTAAAATAGTTAATTCAGTTTTCAGCTTCGTTGCAGAAACTAAAAATATCAATTTCCAAACGTGTTTCTTCTTTTCGAAGATGATCTTTTTGGACGATTTGGTCTGGCGAGTGGAAAAATGAAATTGTAGAAATTCAATACGCGTGTTGGAAAAATTTTTTTGTAACTTCGAAGAATGAAGTCAACTCTTTACAACGACCTCTGGAAACTCGCTGTACGATTTTCTTTTCTCGTCGTTTCATCGAACTTTGAACATTAAGGTTAGACGAGGAAATTTTAAGACTTTCTGTCTAACTCTGATGTTCGACGTTCAATAAAATGGCGAAGAAAAATCGCAAAACAAGATTCAAGAGGTCATTGTCTTCAATTAACCATCTATGGTAGATTTGGTAACGAGAAATATTTTTAAATTGCGTAAATTAAATATTAATTAGAATAAAATTATTTATTTCATTTGTTCAATTAATACATTCACGTACTTAGGGTCAAGCATTTTTCTCGTACGCGTTTCATTCCTTAGTTTGTGAAAGAATGATCTCGTAGTATGTCTTGTCAAACTTTAGTGAGGCACGGGACACCAAGGACACGTTTCAGAGAAAAAAAAAAAAAAAAAAATGAAACACGAATCAGAAGAAAAGCGCAACTCGTAACTCAATGGTGGAAACGTTCAAGACAGTTTGCCGGAAGTTCCTTGCTCGTGAAATTTAATTGATTTGCAGAACTCTGAAATTGGGTGACGAAATTTCTGCTTGAGACTCCGCCGGTGTAACGGAAAGCGGGTTGGCGATGTCGTTTGATGGGATCCATCGGGGAATTTCGACGAGGCGGAGGTGAGAATTTCGTGAAACTTGTGGCGAAAAACGGTCACGTTTGCCGAGCGACTTCGAAACTTCGTCGAGAAAGTTCCTCCGGTAACTTCGAGCTCGAGAGATTCCATCGCGAAGAATTAGAAGATGCGTTTTTCAATTGATGTAATGATATTTTTACTTTCGAGTGTACGAAGACTCGTGCTCCCGCTCAAAAGTCTTATTGTTAGGACACTTCTTAACCTGTCGTGTACGCATATTTTATAATACGATATACATTATAACAATACAATACATATATATTAATATACTGACAGAGTGTTTATCGTACAAGTTTCGTATTGCATCATAAATATAATAATTGTACAAGTTTTGTCATTGTATGATAATTTATATTGTACAATACATATCGTGTATATAATTTATACTTTTGACACTGTGCACCTTGTATAGTAAATATTGTACTTACTACGTAATTTATAATTTATATTTTATATTTATATTTATATTTTATAATTTATAATTTATAATTTATATTTTATATTTATATTTATATTTTATAATTTGTAATTTATATTTTATATTTATATTTATATTTATATTTGTATTTTATAATTTATATTTTATAATTTATATAAAATATAATTTATAATTTATATTTATTACACCATTTTCATTACAAAAAGAACATAGTACTTGCTTAAAGATTTCTGAGCGGGGCTGTACTCACTTCGTAGAATAAAATCCTCCGACAGAATGGTAATATTCTGTTTGAAGAAAGAATTCTTACAAAAGAAACAGAAAATGATAAGAAAAAGGAAAAGAGGGTTATTGGGGGGTTAATGGGTCTTGAAAGGGACCGAATTACTCGATGACCCATTTGCGTCTGGCGCCACGTACCGTGATACGGTCGATCAGACTTTTCTAGATGACTTGTACTTTTGGTTAAGTATAGCAAACGACGATCTTTCCACGTCCACTATTCCCCTGGCAGGGAAATTCATCGCATCAAGGCGAGCACTGCTTTCTCCCCTGACGGACGCGCGATTTTTATCGAAATGCTCGAATTTTCCTCCCTTTCGACTTGAGTTTCATCCGAAGCGACAAAGAGCTCCATTTGGCTCTGTTACACGATAGTTTTGCTTTGTTAAACTGTCGTTGTTATTTTAGAAAAATAGAGAAAGAAAGAGAGGAAGTTAATGGACATTTTAAGCTTCCTCCACGATAAAAATTCACTCTTTGAATAATAAGAATTATATATCGCAAGGGTGGATGGAATTAGGATTTTAGAGATGCTTAGCTTAGCATGGCCAAAAAACGAAGAAAAGGTTGGAAATCACTGGTATAAAGGATCTAGCCTTTTGGAAATTTTTCTTTCCTTCGAATTTTTGCCGCGAAATCCTCGAAACTTCAACTCAGCTTGAATTTTTCCATCGCGTGCTGGAAGGGGACATTCGTCCCATTTTCCGCTTCGATTCGATTCCACTCAATTCGTTCGATTTCCAGCCATATATTGAAATCATGTGTATAGTGATTCAGCTGTTCGGAGCCACGGTTCTAAAATTAGGTGTAATCAACTGTTCTCGTTCTCACTTCGCGTTCACCTGGAACACGATGCATGTTCGAACGTGAGCATTAGCGAGTATCGTGTTCGTGGCATGCGATCGAGCAGAGAAATATCAATGCCTGTTACACGTCGTGGTTATGCAAATCTCGCGTGATCACGGCCAGAATTGACGTTTCACCGCCGCGCCGGAGAGGAAAAGAAAAGAAGCGTTTCGATCAGGCTGAGAGGATCGGGATCGGTTGCGAGGCGAGCGAGGATTCGTTCATTAAGGAACCTTTGACATCGTTCCGTGTTCGAACAAGCAAACTCTCTTTGCGTCTGACATTAACGAATGCTTGTCCGCCTGTTTAATTATCATCCGCCGCGTTTTTTTTAACGATGTTTGTAGGAGGCTCTGCCTGGTAATCGTTAGCAGTAAGAAACGATCTCTCTCTCTCCTCTCCTCCTGTGTGATATAACGATCCTGTTCTAGTAAAAACTGTTGGAGAATACGAAACGAGGAAGAAGTTGAGAATTAAGTTTCAAAGACAGATTTTAACTGAAACTAACACTCTTTTCTCTATCTTTAATTACCGATCGAAATGACCAATTTGTAATTTTCGTTGGATACGTTTCGTAAATATGAGACAGTGGTTTCAGCGAAAACGTTTCGTGAAATTTTTCGTATTTGCAAAGTTCTTGCAAAGTTCTTTTCGTTCCAACGTCTTCGATGGAAATCGAAGCGCTTTGAAAAGTAAATAAGCTTGACTAGTGTCGGGGCGATTCGATGAAAGTGGGAACAATGTAAAATTTCTCGTGAGGAGTGATTATAGGATGAAAGAAACGGAGCGCGAATTTTCAATGAAAATGGTTCTCGAAGCTACTTTTGTAGAATCAATTGTGGCGAAACGTGGCACACAGCACCGGTATCAGCTCAGGAAGAAAGGACTCGTGCACGTACATGTATCGAGTTCAGTCGACGAATTGAAAAGAGTTCCTTTTAACCCTTTGTAAGAGGGAGAAATTACGTGGCCTGTCAAATTCCATCGCCACCGCGCTGAGAAGAAACTGGCAGGCCCTCTGCCCGCTGGAATTTAATTTGATCGAATTGCGAATTGGAAAGGGGAATCCATTGGTCATCCATAATTCACACGTCCAAACAGTTCCTTACTTTCCAACAATTTCATTTCGCGCGCGCATTGTGGTGGGTGGCCCGATCCCTTTAACCCTCTCGGCTGGAAAAGTAGGAAAGTAGGTTGGAAAATACAAAACACACAGCTCGCTGGGAAATAAATTCTGTTCAATCGGAGTTCAATCGAGCAAATTTCCATTCTTCGAAATCCTTCGAAATCGGGCTTTCTGAATTTCCGCTAAATTTCTAATTTATACTTGTTGCTTTTGAATTGTAATAGTTTTTATATTTTTAGTTTCTCAAGCATTGAAAACACTTTGTATCACTTATAGTTTTGAGCGGTCGTATTAAAAATGCTACGATTACGATTAATTACAATTTTCTAATTAATTACACGTTGAAAACTGAAGGAGACCGATGGATTTCTGCGGTTTGAATCGTTTAGATTCGATTTCAAATCGTCCCTAACACACATACACACATACACACACACATACCTTTCCAAACCTCCCGAATTTCGCGTCTTGAGCTCTCTTACGAAGGGTTAACGAACTATTTCGAGTTGCATTTCACACGCGTTGAAAACGTCGCGTTTATCATGCGCAGTCTCTCCTGCCAGGACCGGATGCCAAGCGCAGAGGTCAGCCATGTCTGCCTCGTAGTCCTCGCGGAGGACCTCCCGGTGAACCGGAAGTTTGCTGCCGAGCCACGCTCAGAGATAAAGAGAGAAAGAGAGGGAAAGAGAGAGATTCAGTGATGCTCGCTCGAAGAGTCGCGGAGGACGACGAAGAGGTGGCGTTGTTCTGGTGACGTAACGCGCGACACACCGGAACATGAGCAGCCTACAGGTACCGGAGCTTCGGCTTCCGGCCGGAGATGGCGGTGGCACGACCGGGCCGAACAACAGAGGCACCGCGCCTCTTTTGTTGGTACCCCAGAGCAGCGTGCCCAGGAGGAGACACTCGTGGATCTGTGGGTAAGTTTATTTGGGTATCTTGCTCTAGGGTTTCGCGAGCTCACTCGGCTTTGAAATGGGGGGGATTATACGGGATTTGGGCGGGCTAGAACCGACAACGGAGGGAGGATATTTTTTGCTGTTGATCTTCCGTTTGGAATTTAGAACGTCATCGTTCGTCTAGGGAACAACAGGTGGAACTTGAATGAAATTTTAATCCCTAATTGGAATATTTCAACGATCCCTGGGGAGAGTTTGATTTTGCAGGGGAATTTCACTAATTAATTTTATTAAGTTCCACTACGTCGATACAAAATGAGATATGGAAAATTCTCGGTCGATTCTAGCCAATCTAGCGCTAATTTTACTTTATTTCAAATGATATTTAGCTCCTGCATTAACTTCTTCTTCTTCTTCTTGGAAAAAAGTTCATCAATCGAGAAAAATTAACCAACTTTATTGCTGCCTCTAAGAGATCTAGCAAGTTTCTTCAAAGTGAAAATATTTCGTTACGACAAATGTTTATAAAAATCTTTTTCTCGCTAGAAAATTCTCCACAATACGGTATTTCTCTTGTCGATGTAGCAACGAGTTTCGAGAAGATAATCGGCATTTCCTCGGATGAGTACATGAAATTGTATAAAACCAGTGACGAAAAGAATAGCGATGCATTCGAGTCGGTGCGGCTGTCAGAATCGTCTATATGCACTGCTCGATTATTATGGAGATCCGGCGACGCTGAGGTCGAGAGAAATGGTTTCTCTCCCCGTATCCGTCAAGGGAAATTGGATTCCAATTGTGGAATCCCAGATTGAAAAGAATTTTAGACCTATTGGAATTCGTGATTCGAGTCGCTACTATGTCCCCTCCCATACACGAAGAAAATATTTCTACAATGAAATTTTTATCAATTTTCAAATTTTCATGGTGTCTTGTCATTTTTTAATTGGGACGTTGGAACAATGGAATATCTTTATCAACTATTATCTGTTGCCATTTTTGACTGCCGAGAACCATAAAAATTTAGTGCCAACTTTGGAATTTTTAATCTGGTTGGATTTGATTACGAATCTTCAGTTGTCATCAGTTATTTGATCATTGAAATTTATTACTATCTATTACACTTTACATTCTCTGTAATGTAAAAAATAAAGATTAAATTAAATGATTGATGATTTTCGAGGTAAGGATGAGCGACCGGCGAAACTTGTGTAATTGAAGAGCATTATAACGTTCTTTCGAGGTGTTTTAAATAGAATTTAATTGAAACTGTGCGTAGCGGACTCGAGCGGGATTAGTCGAAATTGTGGAAGTTTTCACAGTGCTTTAAGTTAACGATACGAGTTTCGAGGTACGGCAGAATTTTCTACGGGAAATTTTCTCTGATTTCCCATTCTTTCTTACCTTTTCAAATTTTCATTCGTTCGTTTCCATGTAATAAAAGTTAAAGACGTACTAAAATGTCTGTGAGTCGAGATAGAATTTTTTAAAGCATTAAATTATTTTCGTTATACGTCGGTTCATTTGAAACTTGCGGAAATTTCAAATTTTTCAAAATATGTATACTTGGAATTTTCTAAACCAGGAAGCTTTCTCTATTCTTTTTGTCCCTTTATGCTGAAAATTAGAAAGCTCTGAAAAGCTGGCATCAAATTGGCTGACAGTAAATTTATAAGAACTGTTCATCTCCTCCCGTTTTCAACGAGTCGTTCTGCTCGATCCTCTCGGTGTTGCGGAATCGCTCCATCGCTCTGATTGCGGCTAGAGTTAGTCACAGAATCTCCTTTCCCGAAAGCCGCCGTTTTTCATTGAACCGAGATTAATTAACAGCTACGATCCCTTGCCCGTCAATTCCAGAAACCTCGTTAAAACTTCGCAAATAAATCCGTTCCTTCGAAACTAATCAATCCCCCCACCTTCCTCCCCTCAAAGATGAAAGAGAAAAACTTAAAAGCATCGGGGACAAAAAAAGTAAACAGAAAGGTAGTTTGACTTTCCAGCAAGTTGAAAACGATCGTTTGCATACTTGAATCGAAAATAAAATAATAGGATTAGGAGGGAAAATGAAACGCGTTGGCGAACACAGTTGCGTGTTTTATCGGAATGTGGGATCCGGCGTGGTTTCAATTTCAAGATTTAATTAAACCTGACGAGGAGATGTATCAACACGCCGGAAACCAAGCCATCCGAGAAGAATAATTCAGCGACGGAATAAATTTCTGCGGTCGCGCCGGATCAGTTGGCCGCGACGTTTCTCGAACTCGCAACTGGTTTGAAAATTGTATCCCTTGCGTTTCTCGTGCGTGTTTCTTGAAATAATATTCAGCTAATAATAATAAACCGTTATAATAGACTCGGGTCGAGAGTGATCGCTTTTTCTCGTTTGTTTCGCGTAACAAAAGAAATTGCTATTGTTTCCATAACACTTGTCAGACCTTTTCACTATGAATTATGAGAAAACATGTCGCATTACTACGGTGATCGCTTTGTACCGTTTGTATCTGTCAGAGTTCGAAGTTTCAAAAGAAATTGTAAGAAAAGCATCCGAAGAATCTAGGACGCTCCAAAATTTCAGAAAGTGTGAAATATAAGTTTTCAGTAGATGTCACTCGTAACTTTGCTTTCGGAATTATCTTCGAGGTATCTCATCTGACAATAAGAGGAGAATTCTCTTGAAATAACATTTCACAGTTGGTAGTTCATTCTAGTTAAAAACTAGAATTCAATCTCCGTGGGGCAATATTGTTGGCAATTAACGTGGAAAAAGTATGAGAAGGTCGTCGAGTTGGCCGTTTCCTCTCGAAGGAAAGCGGCCATACTTTTTCCTGCTGGGCTTTTGCAACATCCGTGAAAACTTGATAAGGCTTTCTCTCGCGTCCGGAGTTCACGTCCACTCTTCTTCTTTCCTTTTTTCTCCTCGTCTCCTCGCCGTTTCGCCGATGACAGGAAAACAGGGGGATATCCTCGATAAGGCGATTAGAGATTCCGTAACACCGGGATCTCCAGTGTTCTCTGCCGGTTGCTCGGCGAGAAAAGATATTCTGTTTTCTGCGAATTCTCGATCGAAAGACACGTTAGATTTCAAGAATTCCTTCCGAGGTTACAAAATCTTCGAGATTTTCATTGATAGACTCGACGAAACTCTGCGCTGGCAAGCTTCAAACGTTCGCAAACCTACCAGGTTTTTCATTGGCAAATTTCGAAAAAGTCTCACAGACTCCTCCTCAACGAATCCTGCGCAAGCAAAAATTGAAAATTCCACGAATTTTCGAAAATTCTGACACACCAAAATTCCAAAAATCTCGATCTGAATCCAACAACTTCAAACTCAAACGCAAACTAGCCGAATCTTTCATTGGCAAATTTCGACAAAAGTTTAAACTCATCGAATCCTGCGTGAACAGAAATTGAAAAAGTTTTCAACTGTAAATTTCACGAATTTTCAAGAATTCTGACACACCGAAATTCCCACCAAAATTCCAAGAGTCTCAATCTCAGTCCAACGATTTCAAACTCAATCGCAAAGTGGCCGAGCTGGAAAAACACGTCGGAGCGAGCAACGATGAAACTTTACCAAGGGCCGGATTGATATCGCCGATAAAGTAACCAAGAGTCTATCGTAATCCAGCTTGATATTGATCAAACATTAATTCTCCGCTTGTCTGTCGCGGATCAATATAGATCCGGGCGACGACGGAGGAAGGACAACGCAGATCTGAGAGCGCGTGAGTAGAATTCTGAAACAGACGCCGGGCACGGCGAACGCCTTTGAGGCCTGCGTCCCTATGTTTCTGCAACAATTGTCTATTAATATACGGCACACGTGCCGGCGTGGACCTCACGAGTCCGCAAACTTTGCCAAACAGTCGCCACAGGCGTTCCCAACGATGAAAACCACGTAGGAAGCGCAGTTTGACGGTGATACGGGTGGTCTTACACCCGTGTTTGGATAGATAATTGTTGGATTATGATTACCGTGGCAATAGCGGCGGTATAATGAGCGTCTGAGCATGAGCGTGTTTGTGATGTAGATTGGGTGTTTAGTTTGAATTTTCAGCGAGGACGACGATCAGCAGCGACGTAGTTATGGACTTTAGCTGTGCAATTTTACGTCTTTAGATCGTACAGCTTTCGTTAAACTCAAATGGAATTACGAACCTGCCAAGCTGAAACGGTGGAAAATAAAATCTTTCAATCGGAAACCGACTGGAACTTTGTAGTAGCGAATTTTAAAAAGTTTTCAGTCATCTCGACTCGTCAAATGGTGCGATTCCAGCAAATTTCCAGAAGATTTTCGACCATAAACTCGCCGAAAGTCCGAAATTCTGCGTTTCGAAGCAATGTTAAAATATTTTCCAAGTAAATTCCATAAATATAACCAAAATATACCTTCACCAGCAAAAGAAAATCTGAAAAATCGTCAGTGATCATTAAGTAACAATATATTACTCTTAATCGAACAGTTATTAGAATTAATCGAATATAAAATTCCGATATAAAATTTAATCTGACGGCACGGTCGTGTACAACACCATTATGTAATAATTAACGTGCTCAACCTTCCAGTTGTTGATATCGATCAAGCTATAAATGCACTTTGTTGAAAAAACAACGCAGAAAATACGATAGCTCGTTGGATGGCATGTCAAATATTGTAATATATTACCTGCTACGAATGAACGTATCGTTCGAGAAAAAGAAAAAAAAAAAAAAAACAGAGAGAATTGCAGCAAGAAAATCGTCGTGGTTTGAGGAATTATACCGTGCGTGAATCAACGTATCTCTTTGTTTCGTATCGCTGGAGGCGAATGTGGGTCATAAAGACCTGAAACGGCCGAGGACTATAAATTCCGGGACCAATTAGATTCTGTCACGATAATAAATGCAAAGCATAATAAATACACACGATGTTGAATTAACTGCGATAATAAATCGCAAAATTATTTTAATTTCAACCGTCTCGGCCGATTGAGCTCGGGATCGGGGACATCGTCGTCTAACGATAGTATTAAAACGCGAAATTTTGTAAATCACGGTCATACAATTCAGTGGAAATTATTGACTCAATTCAGGGAAATTTCGTTTCGGGTTTAATTAATCAATGAGAATTGAGAAAATTTACATGTGGATCGAGAGTCAATGGAAAATTCTAGTGATTGAAATTATGAAATCGAAGTATTAAAAATGTATAAACGAAGAGGAATCGAGAGTTTTACTTCGGTTTTCGAACTAATTGCAAATTAAATCATTTCAAAACGACAAAAATTCGATTTTATAAATTTTACGACGAGATTAACGCGAAACGGAGAACAAAACGTCAAATTCTTACTTTGATTCACTTTCCACAAGCAGAGTGAAAAAGATAACTTCGCGAGAGTGCTTCCAGCTTCTGAAAAAAGAAAAAAAGGTTAATTGGTTTCACAAAGTTGGCCACATCTCCATTCAACGACATCCGTAGGCTTATTAAGTTGGGAGGGAAATGAATTTGCCTGTTCGACCCGCGGCTGGAATCGGTTCGTTCTACTTCCGGTTTCGAACACGGTCTACCAGCCCGCCCTACTTCTCAAGACAAATTAATTAACAATTTCAACTGTGTTAAAGTACACGGACGACATCTTGCAACGGACAAACATGAAAGTTTGCTCGGTGCACGCCACTGAACTTCCACTTTATTGAGTTTGTGACTCCTCAGTCCCGCCACTTTTTCCATTCTCTTAAAAAAAAAAAAAAAAGAAAAAGAAGGAAGAAAAAAGAAGAGCAAAGTTTAACAGCTTTCCATTAACGACAGAGAGCTACTTATTTAATTCCTCTCTCGTAAATGTTAAAATGTTTAAACCCAAGAGACCATTCAGAGTTATAGATAAGTAATTATTATTAAAAGACGTTGAATATTCGACTCAAGATTCGAATAATTAATTCATACAGAGGAGAAGTAATGAAATGAAAAGAATCGGCAAAACGGACGATAAGAAACAGAAATTTCCAACTCGGGACAATCCAACTTGCGATTAATTCGAAAAAAAAAAAAGAAAGTTAAGATTTCCAATGTGATCTGATCTAATCTAAGTTTGGACCTTTAAGAGATTCTAAATGAAATAAATTACGAAATTATGAAACAAATTACGTCGGAACGATATTGTTACTAGGATTGGCTGGGATGGTTTTTGAAACGAGGTACAGAGAGAGTTGGCAAGCCTGGTCGAGGTTAAATCGTCATTAGTACGCGCGAACGAGGCAATTAATTTCGACTCGTCGCGCGTTTGATTCGTCGATAGTAATGGAATTGTCAGCGAATCTTGTCAGGCTTCATCAAAATCCGTATACAGACGAACTTAATAGACGGGGCCGTTCGATACGTGTTGAAACAAAAGCGATTATTAACGAGAGCTTCCGCCTCGTTTGATGACGAAGAAGATTTTCATCCATTATCTACGATCTCTGCGATTTATTCTCTGATCGACTTCTGTTTGATCTCGCGCGTAGCTTCACGCAAATGATTTGCACGTGGTTTTCGAATTAATAACAGCGAGCGTCGCATCTCGTGTTTCATTTCCTGTGTAATTTTCCAACACTTGAATATATCTTCAATCGTCTACGAAAATAAAAGCGAACGAAACTTATTACGATACAGTAACATCGAACTTTACGCTGTAATAATACTTTTTTAAACTTCCGTGCAATCTTTGAACTTTTCAGCTTCTCTTACGCGAATAACGAGGTAGTAACGACAGGTATAGACTTTAAACTGAAGTTTATTGGTTCAGAGGGGCGATAGAAAATAAAATCCTCTTGTTGTAAATATATCGCTCTTCGTTTCAATTTATCGATGCGTCGGGTTGGTAATTACCAGATTCTTAAATACCGAAGCGCTTGTTATCGTTAGACAAGAGGATGACAAGAAATGTGAAAGGACGCGGTTGGAAATTCTTTTTCTGGAAGAGCTCGGCTCGAAGTTCCCTCGATAATGGAACTATCGATTCTCGTAAATTCTTCTTTCTCACTTGCCGAGTGAGCGTTGGCTCCTCTCTCTGGTAAATATTGCTTATGTTTAACACAATCTGTTCTATAAACACACGCCGTTTGACGATAATCGCACGCCGACGTAGTACACCGTGCGCGCGGGTTATGGAAAATTTTCCCACCGATTATTATGAATCAGTTGCTCCTTTGCGAACAAAGATCGGGAACAGAATTCTTCGAAGTGAAAATCGAGAACGACGTTTGACGTTGGGAAAGAGAGGAATTAATTGAAAAACGCTCGGCCGTCGACTTGGATTCGCTTTGTATCAACGAAACGAAACGAAACGAAACGAAACGAAACGAAACGAAACGAAAGAAATGGGGAACGTTATGTTCGTTCCAGCGTGGAAAAAGCAATAAAGAAACGCGAAAAGAATTGGCCAACGGAGAGCCAGTCGAAAAATCGGAGTAAAATTGTAAATCGCTGTTCCGATGTCCAGAAGCGCGTGAAGAGAAAAGAGAGGTGAAACGCTGTTTGAGACTGTTTGACATCGTTTAACGTTTTAAAAATAAGTGAAACGATCGATAATCGGTGTTTCAATACACTGCGCTGGACACGGTGACACAGGAATGGGTTGAGCAGAATTTTTTTGATACGAGGAAGCTAACGTTCTTCGACAAACAGCCAGAGATAATTTTTGTAGATTTTGTGAAGCGGAAGTGAGAGAGAATAAGACTCTCGGGATAATTTAAAAAAAAAAAAAAATGACAAATAAATCCCGAAGATTCCAAACTCTCTTTTTTTCCAGAGAAAGTTTCGTCTAAAGGTGGGGAAAAAAAGAGAATCACGGCGACTTATCTCGGGACGCCAATCGATCAGTCGATAAATCCCCACGTTGAAACGCGTAGTTTCAAACAATAATACGCCGTAACCGTGAAATCGATAAACTCTGTCGACTAAAGCGGCTAAATGCATAAAACATGCTTGTCACAAAGAAGCTATCGTCGCTGAAGCACGCGTGCCGCTTTCTATGTCTATGTATATACGTGTAAATATAAAAAAGGAGAAGAAGAAGAAGAAAAAAAAGGGAAATAGCTGCTACACTAGCAGCAATCCTTGGAGAGTTTCTTTGTAAAGTGCAGAGACCGCCTCGACGAAAGAAAACGAGTTTCTCCCTTGGCCACGTTCCGGCCAGATGGCTGCAGCGAAATTGAATTTTCACTCCCCCCCCTCCCTCCCCCCCTATCACCTGTTTCGAGGTTGGACCGATCTGTGTCAATCATCGTCAATCGCTTTCGGACCGCTTTCCGATTTTTGCCACCTTGTTTCTCGTCGATCTCGCGAATTTTATTTCATTTATCTGGAAGAGATTGAAATAAATTGAAGAGAAATTTAGGACATGCGATCTTTTGTGAAACGTGATGCGTTTGGAATTAGGGGTGGGGAGGATCGAGTTTCAAAATTTCAAATAAATATTCCAAACTGTCCTACGGATTCTACGTTCTCAAATCGTGACAACTGCGAGAAATAGAAAGTTATCGTGTTTATTGTAGAATTTAATAAAATACGATTATTCAGAGCGTGTGAAGATAGAAACATTAAAATTTTTGAGATAATACTCACGATTATAGCAATTAACAAATACGTTATTGAAAGTCATTAAGAGAAAACTCGCCGATGCGAACGATCACACGCGATAAATTCGAATCAAAATTCATACGAAAACGTCAAACACGTGGCTGAACGCGAGTTAATAATGAGACGCTGCTCCAATCGACGAGGATCCGTGGTGTTTAACGTTCGCTCGTTCGCTCGTGCCATCGAGATACGATCGAGAGTGTTCAAGGATAGCCAGAATGGAAGTCGAGAGAGTTTTAGAACGATGCTCGAGCCAGGGAAGATAGGTAGGATACACTTGTCCCCAATCCTTCCTCTTAAACTTTCGTCAGACGTAGGATCCGTTTCAGCCTGTTTGTCTCCGTGTATCTGGCCAGACTCGTGTAGCCTCTACGTGTTACCACGTCCGGGGAAACTTCGGGGGAAGGGGGACTGCAAGTCCGACCGGATCGTTTGTTATCTCGTCGTCGACTCGACGATGGCGCGTTCTTCGTTTGCAACGACGACGTTTAATTGTACTGTTATCATTCCGCTCCTCTGGCAATGCAATCAAAACGAAAAGCTAGTATAGGTGCGTCGCAATTTATTTTTTTCTTCCCGTGGAGGGAGAATTTTCTCGGGTTGTTGAGCTTTTGGTTTCCGAATTTATCTATCCGTTTTTTTTTTTTTCTTTTCTTTCTTTCAATCACTTGCGCTGGCAACTGATTGCGGACCATAACGAGTGACCGAACCGTATACACAATAATTCGTCGCTTTCTATTTGAACTCGTCGGTACGATGTCACTGGATAGAAATTATTGAGAAGTAACAAAATTTATTATCGGTTTCGCCTATTTCGTTTTACTTAAATGTACTCAACACTGAGTAAATATTACAGTTTTGGAACAGAAACAATTGTCGACGCGCGTGGCACGTCATTCCAGCGCAAGAGGTTAAGTCGCAAACGAAAAGAAAAATAAGAATGACGACGGAGGAAGAACTTTATAAGGGGAGAGAAAGTATGAGAAATTGTCAATGTATTGTGATGCTTGTCAAAATCGTGACGTGAGTGTCAATAAAAATCTCTGAAATTTGACAAGACGTATCACAGAGTTTTCGCGCGTCACCACAAATATCGTCAAACTCTTCGACTCCCGCGTTACTGCAAATAATTCGAAGATAATCGTTTCTAAGACTGCTGCACAGAGATCGCGTCCAAGTATTGATATTCAAATTTCAGATATTAAGAGATTCGTTCTATTTTTGATAATCTGAAAATAAGGTTCCGAAAATGGCGTCTTTGCGAGAAAGACTCGATGAAACGGCGCGGAAGCTCTAGGATCGAGCTATGGAATCGAGCTTTAAGACGAGGTGATGAAATCCTCTCTCCCGAGTATCGATTTCAGTCTGGCCTAGGTGCTTCGGCTCTATTTTCCTTCTCTTCTATTTATCCTACACCTTCCGGTAAGACACGTCGAAAATTAGAATCGTGGCTCGTTCAAGGCTCTTCCGAGTGAGATCTTCCAGTCGTTTGCTCGTCTCAAAGGCATTCCTCGCAAAAATAACGTAGCTGCGATCCCTCCAACTCGCCTCCGAATGAAAACGTGGCTGGCAATATGTTCGAAAGTTTGGTGTTCTCTGTCAAGTTTGGATAAAATCGTATTTCTACGTGTTTCTCGGCGAGACTCTTATCTTCGGTGTTCGAAATTTTTACGCAATATAAAAATTGAATACACAAATGGGATATAACGAGTAAAGTATAAAAATTGAAACGTATATTTTAATTTAGTAAAATACAAAAATTTTCTTCATTATCTTCACGTACACGTATTCAAATGTGTAGATAGTAGAATGATGTTTAAAGGGAATTGAACTTGAAGAAGATAAAGAAGTTTTATTGATTATCAAATGCAATTTTTACTAGCTTCACTGTTTAAACGTTTAATGTTTAAGTCGAGAATTTAAAGTGAAAGTTTCGCAAGAGAATAGTTATTGTATCGTTAGTTTTATTTAGAAATTATTGAAACAGAATGCACAACATTCGTTAGAATTCTCACAATTCGAAAGAGGTGCGCTCCGTTCTTTGATCGAGCAACGTCCATTAAAAGCTGGTGTTGTTATTAAAAATACTGACAAGTACCACAAGTTACGACAATAATTTTCACACGAGTTTGTTCTTTCTGTTGCAGGTGAGTCTACTTTCTATTGTAGAATACTTGTCGCCGTGCTCGTCGCAACGTGAGTAAAGTGCAACAACAGTCACGCTTTTCATTTTTTTCATATGTCGCTGCGCTTTTAAACTCCGCCGACGTCCAAACGAATTTACAAAGAGCGCGACAACGAGAAAATTTCACCGTTTGCCATGTTAATTCTCGCGTGCCAAACACCACAAATTTGTTTCTCTTTTATGCTCAGAAAAAAAAGTGGGAAGAAAGAGAAAAAATAAATAGGAGAGAAGGAAACAGAAATGTCGAAGAAATTCAATTACGTGTGTCTCTAGATTAACGCCAGTTCTACGTGGCACGCGCGTGATTCGCTTGGAAATTTATTTTCGAGTAGAAGAAGAATTTTGCATCGTTGCGAAACGTGATGAATCGGACGTGATCTCGCGTTTATTCAGGAAATTTTAACACAGTTCTCGTGTTTCAGCGGAGATACGCGAGACATAAATTAGCAGACAGGTTTTGCTTTTGATACGATACAAGATTTCCCACAATTTGATTTACATTATGTAGTAAATTATGTATAATTGTGGTGCAACGTCTTGAAGACATTGTTTCATTATTTTCTATTCATTATTACGTGATGTTCTTCGATAGAGAATAATAAACTGGAAACAAAATTGTTAGAAAGTAGAAAAGGATTGATTGATAGTTGTGAGGACACCCGGTATGCAACGAAGTGTCCCGGAGATCGAGAACTCCGCGTCGTTTTATTAACATGGTATTCATAGTCGTTTGTGGCTCGTACCTCGTGTTCCACTTGTGTTTCGCTTGTAGCGATGAGATAAAGAAGCAATTAGACGAGAGAGAGCGCCATGTTTCTCTCGAATGTTATTTCTCCGTTCGTCGGTCTACACCTCTGCGATAAAACGGGTATCTTTCTATCTTAGTACGTGTTCCTTCGAAATCCTGCACTAGTATTTTCATTTGTTCTCGAATGGAAGGATTCGTCGAAGAACAAAAATATTACTCCAGCATCGAATGACATTTACAATTACAATTATCAGCGCGCAAAGATTGCTAGAAATTTCGTGCTCAAGAAATAATTAAAAAGATACCAATCAGGGATAGTTAAAAATTCAGTAGTAAATCAGTTAAATCAATTAAAATATAATTCAATTGACGAATGCAGTGCAAGAACGAGTACACAGAATAACAGTCCATAATGAAAATTCTTTTCGGAATATAAAAATTGCTGGACATGAAAATTTCCTAATCAAGAAAATTTTGAAATAATTAAGAATCCAACAGGTACGTTGGATCAAACATTACACTACGTATCCTCAATCAAAATTCAATACAATTGATGGATGCAACGCAAGAAGGATTTTTATAGTACAACAATATAAAAATTTCTAGAAGTTTTCTAATCAGGAAAACGAGTAATTGAAAGCCTACTAGGTACCTTGAGTTAATGAAATCAATTCAAATCTAATGCAACTGACGGATGCAGGGTTCTATAAAAACTCTTGTCAGAATTGCCAAAGAAATTGCCCCAGAACGCACCAATCGAGACAACTGCCGCGTTGTTGGAACACCTAGGCCAAACTCGCTTCTATTAGGTTAAAACGCAGTCGTGGCCCGAGACCGCGAAAATCCCTAGATCGTTGGGCACGTCGTAGCACGCGTCCGTGGCATCCAGTTCCCGTGTCCAAGAATGGATCCAGCGCGACTGGTATAGTACGCCGAGAGAAGGACACGTACGAAATGTAGCCCTGACTTACAGATGAAAACAGAATGCAAAGCCACCGTGGAGTGAAAGACAGAAAGAGAGAGAGAGAGAGAGAGAGGGAGAGAGAGCAAACCTGTGCTGGTCCTGTGGGATCGATACGAACCGTTGCCTGCCACTGCCGCACAGAATTGCACGTGCACCAATAAGCGACAGCCCAGTTTCCGAAATCCATGGAATCTCGCAACGTGCCCTGTCCAGAGATAGATCTTGTCGTTAGCGGAATTTGATTCTCAGGGCTAGGGCGGAATTTTCGCGAACTCTGCTTGGCTGGACAGGCTTGGTATTTTAGATTGCTGTTGTTGCCTCTCGTGAGGATTTCCCTCGTACGAGTTGTCTCGTACACTGAAATTGAGTATTTGGATGATCCAGCTGAACTGGAGAGGCGTTTTTCATTTCATTTCTGCGCGAATGCAGGATTGTTACAGTATTCCCTTCTCGCGATAGTTTCTTGACAAGTAAATGAATTTTTCTTCAAATTTAGAGGTTCAGATTCGTTTCTTACTGTTATTTGTAATTTTTCCAATTGTGAAACATTGGACATGTTCCATAGTCTAGTCGTGTGAAGATTTTTTAACAAGTGAGACTTTCACCTTGAGTATTTACCTTTTTGAGGTGTTTTGGGTATTTTGGACTTAACTGTGACGATAGGTAAACGGTAGAAACAATATTGTCGAGACAATATTGGATAAAATTTTGTTTCTCTCCAAATTTTGTTAGATGCGCTGACAATTTCTTTCGTTTTTGGAAGAACTTTTTAACAAATTTCTCACCTACAATATCACTATCGATATTTTAGACAACTTAGACGATAAATAAAAGCTAGAAATTTAGACAATTGAGACAAACGTCAGATACTTATTTTCCATTTTTCAGTATTTTGTGTGCAAAATTTTTGAAAGGGAAAAGAAAAATACAACGAGGTGGGAACAAGAGAAATTTAGCATGATTTATCGCGGCAGGAAAGAGATGTTTTTTTGTTTTTTGTCTGTTGTAACACTGTTACATCGTTAAATCATTAATTCGAGGCATCGGGCTGACGTAACGATCGCAACAGCAGCAGCCGCGATTTCTTTCCGCGCAGTTCGCCATTCGCGGATGCAAATCAACGATAATGAATGCTGGCCGCAAACGCGCGCGGCCTTTCCCACTCCCGGGGGAAACAAACGACCGTACGTGTTTCATTTTTACGCGATCAGCCGATCGACTTTACTATGGAACCGTTACCCCAGAATTTCATAATCCTCGTCCGAGGAAATTTATGTCGCGTCCACTGCCTTTTATCTCTCGTTTCGAGGAAAGGACGATTGCTCTAATGGATGAGAAGGAGAATTTTTGTGAGATTTATCGGAAGATTAAAAGGTTGTCGGTACGAACGTTTCAGTTGGCGAGCGTGAGTTTATTTTTATTTGTCAATTTAACTTGCGTGTACTTTGTCTTATTTCCACGTTGCGAGTAAATAACGGTTTACTTCATTACTCGTCACTTTGCTATTAGTGCTAAAGGAATTTTTCAGCAGCTATCTTTCGAATTACATTTACATTACGGTCACTAGATTTTTATACGGTTGTGGGAAATTTAAAAATCTAATAACGCACCGGTTGCAAATTAGCGTACGAAAAATATGTGAAATATGTTCGAAATACACTGTTTGTTCAGTGGATGCGACAAGTTTCTAATTAAGTTCAATTTGCAATTTAATAGTTGCTTTATTCTTCCTTCGAATAAAGTCAACTTGTTGCAAAATATTACACGAAAATCCAGTTTTCACAATATTAAGATTAAGGACTTACTCTACTTATACACACGTATACGTAGAAGTTTCTTGAAAATTTAAAATTTCAGTCTGGTAAGAGTAGTTAAAACAACGGATTTTTTCCACCAGAGTATAATTGAACTTACGATTTCAATTCTAATTGATAAACACACTGGGGCAGGCTAAATATTATTGGTGTTCGCCCTTACCGAACACAATAAAGGCGGGGTTAGGTTTGGATTAGGTTTGGATTAGGTTTGGGTTAGGTTTGGGTTAGGTTTGGGTTAGACTACCAATTCCAAGGCTCGTCATGCTCGACGCTTAGTTCTAAAGCTCGGTAAATGACCTTATCGCAACTTTTCTACAACATCCATAAATTCAAGACATATTGCGAGGGACACATCCCAAAATCGTTAGAGAGTGCAAATACTACTTTCTGGGACCGACCTCGCTCACATCTGGAAGCAACTAGCATACCTCCCTAATCCCGTAACAGCTATGTAAGACCAACCAGCATACCTCTCTAATCCCATAACAGCTATATAAGACCAACGTACAAGGAAAACGACAGTTACTACGCGCAGGTTTTTTGAAACTTTTCCTGCGAACCCTACTACACATCAGTTAGCAACAGCAACAGAAACATCACTCATTCCAATAACCATATTATAAATACAGATTAAAGGGCGGAACTAGCTCCAGGCACTGTAGCTACCGCAGGACGCAAACGAAGGAAAAAAAAAACGATGGTTAATATTTTGGCAATCGTGCAGTGCGCACAGAAATTCCGGAGCAAAATTTTATCATTTACGAATTCAAACTCTCTCTTACGACAATCTACCAATCCAACCCTAAAACAACTCTGTCTTGAACCAGCTGACTTTCATTAACGTTGAACTACTCAACGCTACTTATACGAGGTCAGATCGGCACGCAACAATTGGTATAATAAATAAATGTTATTAGATGTTATTGGAAAGTTCGAGATAGTTGGCGAGACTCGTGGTAACGCGAGTTTCCAGCGAGCAATTTTGATGATATTTCAGTTCGAAAACCGCGGAGCCATCGTCCGTTTTCGAAAATTGCCACGGTTGCCCGTCTGAATTCCATTTGGTTCGCTTTAATCTCTTTAATTCTTGACAAATTGCACCGCCGAAGCTGCGAAATTGCATCCCTAAGGCGAAACAAGCAATCCACCGTGCTAAAATTGTTTACTTTTCACGGCTGACTCTAGTAAATAATTGTTAAATAATTTTCAAATGACCCGATACGGCTTTCACTCGTATCAATTTCAGTCGCTTTTGAACGACAAGAGAAAACACGAGAACAGCTAATTAAAGTCGATGGTATTCGATTCGACGAAATTTCAAAATTTAAGGACAAATGGGGGAATTGTTTACTGATTGTTTCGAACGATTGCAGCTCTGATTAAAAAGCGACACGCAGCGTGAAAAATCGAGTTTTTCCCTGGCATCGCCCGTCAGAATTACAACCGCGCGGACTTTAGTCACCCGACGCTTTTCAATTTCGCTTCCTCTTTCATTAGTAACGCTAAACCAATGCTAGCCAAGAAGAACGAGACTCTCCTAATTTTAAATTTCACCAAATCAGCCCCCGCGAGAAATTCCAACAGTTACGAAACGAGATATAACCTGACATGTTCAAACAACTCTAAAACAAAAGTTCGAACGTAGCTTTTTATTCGTGGGAAAGGAAAAATTCAAGAGACTTCAATTACAAAATCTAATCTGGGATATCCGAACAGAAGGAAGTTGAGGATTGGCTCATTGTCCGTAAAGAAAGAATTCATGAGAATTCAATTAACGAAACACAGTGTGTAATCTGGGTTATCCAAGTAAATGAAAGTTGAAAAAATTCGAGCGTGGCTTTTCACTCGCGAGAGTGAAGTTCAAGGGAGCATCAACTTTTAGTTTCAAGAAGAGAAGAAACAAGAAAAGAGGCAACAAGGTTGTAAAGGAGGGACCGATCGTATCCAAGAGACGAACAATACGAATTAACTGGCCCTCGTCGCTTAACCGACTAATTGCCACAGGCTACATTAAAACAAAAGACGAATGAGGGGGAGGGGGACAACCTGGAAAGTGGCTAGGCGCAACAATGCAAGGCAGGATATCGTAACGAGGAATAATGGAATAATGGAAACGATAGAGTAAAAAGCGTGTCACGGCAGGTTGTAGACTCCCTGGTCTACTGGCGGAACGAGCGCCGGTACAGCACAATGATCGTCGAGGACAATAGAGCGGCGGAGACAAAGGATGGGTTGCAGGTTGCTTAAGGAAAGCGTTAAAAATAACTGGTGAAGCGTATATGCGGCGACGACAGAGGGAACAGTCGAAGTTTATACACAGCCGGGGCACAAAAGAATGCTGAAACAGGCTTGCAACCGTGACACGAATCACACTGGCAACATGTGCAACACCGAGAACATGTCAGATATTGACGATGATCATCCACGTCTGATGGATTTTATTTACTTTTTTTTTGCTGGAAGATTTTCTAGAAATTCTCCGAAAGATGTTTCCGTACGATCTCGAAGCACGTGTTACCTTTTCCGCTCTAACTCGTCTAAAGTCAAACAAGCGATCAGTACGAAAACGAGTAATTATTTCGAATTAACTGACGTGATCTGACTTTTGCTCGCCGAACAGTGTGTCATTTCACTGGCGTTCGTGAGAGTTTGGACGGAGTTCTCGATGATGTGAAGAAAATCAATCGGAATGTCTATTTTCGTGAGCGTGGACGTCGACTCGCCTAATTTAATATCGCTCTGTCGAGAGAGCGAAGAAAGCCGGCTAGTGACCTTCGACTTGGATGGAAACAGCCTAGACCTAGGCCTAGGTTAAGCTGGCGTCGTTAACGAGGCGGTGGGTTGGCTCTCGCGAGAGCTTTCGAGCTTTCGCCGCGCCTCGCCGTGGCGAGACGAATCGAGAACTTGACCTATAAAAGCCTCGCAATGAACCTGACGATGGTTCGTGGCGCACGCGAGAATTCGCGCCGCCAATTTTCACACGGCTCGATAATGGTTCCGTGCGTTTTCCACCTGTGCCATATCATCGCCTTCTCCGGTATTTTAAGACCTATCGATCACGCTGTTGGATACCTTGGAACCTTTGGTGGTTATACACCGACTGAAGAATTACGTACTTTCGAGCACCGAGATCTTTATTTTCGAATTTTCGTGTTTTAGAAACGATATTGGGAAATTGGTTGATCATTTGATGGCAGGTAATTGATTACAATTGGTTTGTAATACAGAGATACTTGTTGATCACGGTGTGTGATACTTTGCAACTTTGGTATTATAACGAAGACGATTTATTCTCGAGTATTAGGATTTTTATTTTAAGATGAGCTAGGAGCAAGATAACTTTAAACAATTTATTTTTAAAAATGTTTCGATTATTTTAGAATACTCTTCAAGAACGAAAAAGTCTAGAAAAGGTTCGTTGCCATAATCTTTATTATAAAGCGTTTCTCGACGAATGGTAAAGATAAAAAGTAAGTTCGAAAGCTCTGAAATTTTTTTTTTTATTTACACTATAGAACCCTCTACATTGCTGTGCATACTAACAGTACAGAAACAATTTGGCAGACTTTTGTACAAGGATTACACTGATATACAACTAGGATATATGTTTGCTATTTACATACTTATAACTAGAGCTTACAACTAAAATAAAGAGTTAAGTCACTGAAAAACACAGCTAAGCACTTAACAGCTCCGTTACAGATGCCAACCATGGCTTTTGAGAAATTTGTAAATAATCAACAGAGGAGAAATATATGGTTTGCTTAAAAGAAAGTCCATTGTGTGGGGAGAGACCCATTAATAACACATTCCTCATAGCTTATTAATTAAGACATTCCTATTGTCGTTGAGATTGGGACACTGCCAAATTATGTGGTTATCTTGAACTAAACTGCCACATTTTGTATCAAGATCTAAGTTAATTTTAAAGAGGGAAGCAGCTAATTGCATGCTGGAGTCTGTTCGTCCAGTAAATAAAGCCTCTAGGGAGTTTTCTACGTGAGAACCATGGTTTAGCATAAGAATGGTAACAGCTTTTGAAAAATTTTTTACCCTTAAATTCAGCTTCCAAGATATTCTGTCTTTCTGTTTCCATCTTAGCCTGTTTTTTATGAGAAAAATCAGAGAATGGAACCAATATGTCTGTCGAGACATTAGTACACGACGCTTCTTTAGCTAAACTCTGAAATTAATTTTGTCACGTTATCACGATAAAGAATTTATTGAAATTTCTCAGTCTTCGTTTCCTGCAACAACAAGTGTAATACACTACTCGGATCATTAGAACAATTTATCAATAAATAATTGTAGTGTAGCAAAGAAATGGAAGTGAATATTTCGTCGGACAGTATCAAACGGAAATAGTTATATTCGATTTTATAATTTCGACGGAAATTCCTTCGTTCCCCGCCTTTCGCGCAATAGAATCAATTTCCTCTTTCGACATTCCGACTTCCGTTTAAAGTCGATGTCGATTCGCTCGACTTCACTTTCTTCCTTAAGTGTTCGACTCTTGAAACCGCCTCCGTTCAAGTGAATTTAGTCGAACGACGAAAAGACGCCCGAGTCAAAAAGTAAAATAAACACCGAGCGATTGAAACGCGAAGCGAATAAAATCTTTTGCAATTTGCAAAAACGAAGTTCCTTTCAATTTCCTACTTTCCGATTGAAATTACAAAACTGCCAAGCGCGAGCGGAACAAAATCGCCTTCAATTTCGCCCGAGTGGTAAAAGAAACAGTAGGTACAGTAAAAGTATCGTTATCGTGCCGACGCGACGAAGAAATTCGTTTAATTGAAGTTCTACGAGCAGCGAGCGAAATTGTCTTCTTACGTTTCTTAAGTTTCTCGTATAAAATCGCCAATGACAAAACTCCCATTCCCAAGTTAAATTACAACAAAAAAAAAAAAAAAAAAAAGCCAAGCTTCGTTTCTCACCGCTGAAGATACATCGCAGAACACATACTGGGAGTAAGAAGTTAGTTTCAAAGGACGTTTAACTTCTCCTTTGGTATATCGTTTTTCGCATACCGCGTTCCCGAGTGGATCGTGTCGCCATTTCGAGCCCACTCTTGGAGCGTGGGTAGAAATTTGCATGATAGCTAGCTAGTTGCTTCTCGTGTTGGTCGATTCGTTGAACTTCGACCAGTCGCCAGCAAAGGGAGTTGGGCCGCGCGAGAACTTCGCTCCTTCAGCCCGGTTGCATTCGAATGCATGGCTGATAAGGGATGGCTTGTTCCCCTTTAACACCCTGCCGGCCACGAAATCGAGGGTACGCTGCTACATTGCTAGATGGAACGGAAGAAATTACTCCTTTCAGACGTGATATCCACGAATTTCGGCTATCTATGGACTATTGCGTGATAGAAATTGGGAAGAAAACGAGGCGTTTGGACAGTACACTGCTGAGAACAGTTGAAAGATTAAATTATGACAAATAATCCAGAGCGTCTATTTTTCAGACATCGATAGGTTGCATTTTGTCCATCTATTTTATTATTTATTGCTACGAGAATTTATCTGTTTTTCGATCACTGTTTCACGATTTATCTATGTTTCTGCCTCGTTGAAAAATTTGTAAATTATTTCCCAATTTTTTCCCTATTTTCTCCAACGATTATTCCGAACAATTTACAAATCCTTCCGTCTTCTTTTGTAAATTATGCACAATTTTCTGCTTATTGTTGGAAGATTGTTCTGAAAAATTTACATTTACCTTTCTCTCCCCAATTTGTTCCACCCTTTTCTCTAAAGAGAACAACATCCTTGAAAGAGTCGAAAAGGAACGATTAATTGAATCGTTCCCAATTTATTCGTCCACTTATCGAAACAAATTCCTTCATAAAAAAATTTTCAACATAATTCGCTCAACTGCTCCGAGTATTCACCTCCGATTCTCACGAAGAAATTATCATTCCGTACCAAACATTCGTCGAATATTTCACGATGAAGGATCACCAGAGGATCTTCTTTCCAGGCGGTTGAAAAAAAAAGCGTTCGGTTTAAGGTCGGGGTGGTAATATCGGGGATGCTCGACTAAGGGGGGGGGGGTGTAGTTATTCGGCGATGTGAGGGAAAGGGGTTGGGGCCAGGACACGTTTCGGGGGCGGTCGATATCACCGGTCGTCAAAGCGCCACCGCGCTGCTACACAATCAAATTTTACCGGGTTCAAATTGCATTTTGATTCCCGGCCGATGCTCACCGTATAGACACTGAACGCCAAACGTTTGTCTTTTTCATGGAGAGGGGAAACAACTGCGGGCACAGATGGTTGTAGAAACGACTCTTGTTTGTGCTCGCGACAGCGAATTTCGGGTAGCTACGTGATCGTTTGTATTTAATTGGGAGATTGAAATTCTTAAGATTGAAATTCTTGAAATTGAAAAGGTTTACATACTTTGTGAGAATATTAATTTGCAGCGGAACCTCGCGTTACGCTGACACGTAATATTTTGAATCAGTTAAGCGTCGCAATATATAATCCAAACCTCGTGAAACATTTTCAACCGTTGATAAACAGAATTTTATCTCGTGTTATATAAGCACGCGGAGTTACGTAACACACCGTGCAAGCTTGTAAATATCAAGATATATTATTCAGAAGCTCGTGCACACAAGTACACGCTAGCCAAACATCGTGAGACCAGCTGAAACGGTTCCTACGAGGCAGTTGAATTTCAACCCCATTTCGTAGGAATGCCTCATGCATAATTAACCAAACGTTCAAGCCTTCGTATATTGGCGTACGGTATTGAAAAGCATCTAAATATTAATTCACAGTACATAACGGCAGCCAAACAGCATTACACGGGACTCAACAATTTCAGTTCGCTATCATGCGAATTTCATCGCTTCCTACGAATATTTACTCGTACAGGTGTCCCTCAAATCGTACAGTTGACCAGAAAAATATTTCTTTCTTTCGCTTAACGCTTACAGCTTTCGAGAAAATTGAATTTGAAAATTTATCAAACATTATCAAACATTGGTGTATCAAACAAACATGTTCAAACTCTATTTACTGCTTGGAAGCAGTAATTATTTTTATTAATGACTCACTGTCATTTAAATCTACTGTGTAATTATGCTTTGTTTTATAACAAATATATTTTTTGACACTACAACTATCGAAAGAATTTATAATTTTTGTTTTCGTCTATTTTACTAATGTAAAACAGTGTATTTTTAGAGGTCTAAATGATTTTTCGTGAAACGCTTGTCTGTACTCTATTGTAATCCAAAATCTTTCCATTCTGTATTCTCTGAAAAATGTTAAATATTAGTTTCATAAAGAAGATTTCTATTTCTAAAATACTTTTATTTTTTTTTTTGCGATAACAGTAATATATGGCATTTTCTGTAATTTTTTATAATCTAATCCTTCTATCCAGTCGTTCAAAACATTGATAAATCTTTTTCGAACGAGACGTTAATTCAATGTTCAAGCGCGAACCGCCGGAAATCTGATCGAGCCAGGCGAAACGTCACCGAAAACAAACTAAAACACCCGCTATCAACCATCCAGTCGAATTTCATCCCCTGGCAGCAATATTCACACATAATTAACCAAACGTTCGAGCTCGCAAACGCGAAACTCGATGCAATTATCTCGAATGTTTGCTCAACGCGTTAGCGCTCGCTTCGCTCGTTCTTGGAAACGAATCGAAGCGAGGCGAGCACCGTCGTCCCGACCCTTTCCTTGAAACTATTCCGAACTACTTGGCGCTACGTCGCACTAAATATACTCGAAACAAGGATATTATTCAAAATCCACTAATCCGGAAATTTCAATTCCGTTGGAGAATCATTTCGATTATGTAATTTTCAGTCGCGACTCAGAGAAGAACCGTGCCTAAGGACGTGTGAAACTAGAGGTTTCTTTCTCTTTGAAACGAGCTGGAATGTTCTACTGTGTTTCTTCACACGGTAAATTACGATCCCTTTCATCTCACAGAGACTGATCCTCTGGTCGCCCCCCTTAACTTTTCTTCCGATCTAGTCGAAGTTTTCCAATTTAGAGTTTACAGAGATTTAACGTTTGGGAAAAATTCGTCTGTCCTTGTGTCCTTTCGGGTTAATTCAAAGTTAGGGAACACTAGTTGCCCCTTCCTCTCCACGTCTCGCCACTCGGCCTTCATTTGCATCCTAATGTTCGCGAACGGTTCGCCAAGTGGCTCGGGATCCAAACCCAACGTTTGCCATTCCTCTTCACGGCCACCGGCAGCGAAGGAGGAGTTTTTCGCGAGGTCGCTCGCCTGGAAAAATTTTTCTCCTCGCGGGAAACGTTTTCTCCTCGTGCCTCTTTCCCTCGACGTATCTCCGACGTTTCTTCGCGTCGTTTCAAAGACGAATCTGGGACACGGTGGATAATTTTCTTGGTCACGGATCGTTGCTTCTCGCGGCTGCAGGGTGAAATCTCTCTCTTTGGTTTGCGGTTCGCTTGCGAGGATTGTAAACGACGTGTGCGGGTGGAGTTTGAATTTCCGGAAGTTGGAATTTCCAAAAAGTGAAGAGAGAGAGAGAGAGAGAGAGAGAGAGAGAGAGAGAGAGAGAGAGAGATGGTAGATTTCTATCAAGATCGTGATGAAGAACGTGTAACAAACAATCTCCTTTTTTATTCGATCTCATCCCATTTCTAAATGTAGAGATATAGTACGTCGAAGAATTTTTTCTCTGTTGCTTTACTACATAATGCACTTCATATCAGTTTGAAACTCATCGAATGGAAGTCAAGCTACTTTCAAAATAAAAATTCTTGTCATTCTATTAACCAACTAATTTTCTGCGTACAAAATCTTATTGATTTTAAATATATTAGCTATAATTTAAGTTTAAAAATGATAACGTAGAAATGTAAATGTCAAAACAGCTGGCTGAATTTTTCTTTTGGAACTTTCAAAATAAACAGCTCAACTTTTGTCATCTCGTTTGCAATTGTTTTTTAATCAGTCTGAAAACTAGTTTCGAGGTAGTCAACTTCTAATTTTTGGTATTCTTTACATTCTTTTAAAATGATAGAAACTTTGTTTAGTTAAAGGAAAGAATGCTAAAAACGAGTCTTCACCGGGAAGAAGGAAAATTTTCATCGATATTCTCGGTACTTCAGTCTCAGTTACCCGCGAGTTTACAGTAGAACGTGACTGTATCGTGTCAGACAGTTCTCGCGGAATCTACTGATGGCGCCACGCGATTGTTGCACGATTACCGACATCGGGTCTCGCACGAGAAATTTTCAAACGGCGATTTATCTTCAACCAAACCTTTAAAAAAAAAAAAAAGAAAGAAAAAGAAATCAAAATTGACAAATTTACTTGCTCACAATTATTTACAAATTCGAGATTGTTAGTTTCTATTAAATCTGTCAGAAATGCCTATCAGTGTCATAATCTTCCATCGGTAACAAACATTTAAATTCTACTTACACTTTCAGCGTAAAATAAAAGAAAGAAAAAAATGGGAGAAAAAAGAAGAAGAACGTTGGAACATTAGTTTTCTCGTTTCATCAACCTTTAAACTAATCGATATTCCGAGGAGTTTCGCAATCATCTCAGAAATTTTGCAATTCCAATTCACTCTCGCCAATCAGTGATTGCAAATTTTTCGTCCCCGCCAATCAGCGATTGCAAATTTCTCCCTCGACAGGCTGGAACGTTCTGAGAATCGCACCGGCGAACGTTCTCGCATGAATTTATACTTTCAGAATCTTCTCGATTAATTTTCTCTCCACTGACATCTCGATCTTTTTCCCCGTTGCAACAGATTTTATTCGTTCTTCGTGAGTTTCCCACAATTCGTCGGACGAGGGTAGGAAAACGAACGGAGATGGGAGGGAGTCTTATTTCTGTCACGATTATGTTACTCGGGGTGGAAAAGGGGGTCAGTCTTTTTGCCAATTTACGTCCATGCACATCACTGTTTCAGAGCGCAACGTTGCGAAATATCCGGCGAAAATTTCGAGACAAGGCTGCGCCCCACATACCACCAGCCTTTCGACGTGAATTTAGAATTGTTCTAAAGAGACGAGAAATCGTGTTTCACTCGTACGAGACGGTCGAGTTTCAGGATTTCTCTCTCTATCGGCGGGTTCATTCGAATTTTGGAATCTTCGCTGCGACAAAGGGTTTACTGGAATTCTAGAAATTTGATTCTCGTGAATATTTATTGCAATTCTTCTTTCCCCACCCCCGTTTCTTTTCGTTATTCAACCTCGAAGAACCATAATTTCTAATTCAACTTCTTACTTTTTCACAGTGGTGGCGCGGTGTTTCTCGTTTGAATGAATAAATTTCAAAATCGATTTCTTAAAATGCATCTTCCATTTAGCCAAGTTCCAAGAGATTTGATCCAAACGTGTTGCGTGTGAAAGTGCCTTTCAGAAATCTATCGAAAGCAAGTTCTAAAAAAAAAAAGAAAAGAAAAGAAACTTTCTGAAATACTTTCGGGCTTCGTCGCTCGAGAGAGAAAAAGTTGCAGCAAAAAGTTAGGAGGGAGGCAGTTTTGGTGTCGAGTTATGTTTAGAATCGCCTTGATCGTCGTCGGGTCGCCGATTAGCATTCGTCGTAAACAACACGAAACGCGTAAATCGTGGGTGCTCTCCAATTATAATGCCCCGTATTTCGGGATTCGCGGTGGCCAACTTCACTTACCTCGTAGTTACTTCGAAGTCTTCTTTTCTCTCTCTCTCTCTTTCTCTCTCCACTGTTAAATACTTGCCAGCCGCGTGCGTGACGCAACGCAAATCATAACCTGTTATAATCAGAACGTTCGCCAACTCGAACGTTAAATACGTAGTCGAATGAAGAACGAAAGGAGCATCTGGCCGTCAGAATTCGGAAGTTTAAGTTTAGTGACACGTTATTTTCGAACAGAAATCTTGAAAACATACCGTCTCTTCTAGAAAGGAGATATTTGTCCAAATATTCAATTCTTTTTCTTATCTTCCTTACTTTTATACTCGTTACTTTATCATCTTATTTCCTGCAATCAGTTTACAGATATAATCGATATGACTTTCAATTTTCAAATGAAATTAATTCGAAATAATATTTTGGTAACAGATAGAGTTCGTTACGCAGTGTATCGATATTTTCAAGCATGTGCATCCTACGATGCGAACTTTCTAAAATAATTAATTGATCTTCTTGAAATTGGCCGATATTCATAGAAATGATCTCGCGTGATAAATCGTGTGTATGAATGGACAAACTTCGAACAAATAAGACGCGTCAACCACCGAGCCTGTTAACATGAATTCTATTATTAAATCACGCGCACCTGCGTAGAAATTTTTGGTGCACAGTTGAGGACGCAGGGATTTTAGAGAATAAACGAAGACGATAGTCGAGCACTTGGCTCGAACCGAGTGATCCGAGACATTCATCCAGAATTCTTTGGCCGTTCTAGAATCGTTCTCGCCTGTACTCGTCGATCCGGCGCTCGTCGCATTATAAACCCTCCAGTCTTTCAGAAACGCGTCGTTAATACCCTTTCATCTTCGATTTCTAAACGTTTTCGATCCAAGACACGACGCATGCGATCATCCCACGAAACTTTGGCTCTGACGTTTCGAAATTTATAGAAATCGATGGGCGTCGCGGATAATTTCTCTGCGAATATTTTCAACTGTTCGAAGATATTTTGCAAACAAACAAAAACAAACGACCGTAATATCCGAGAATTCGTCGTGGATTCTCTGAAAATTCTCGAGCGAAACAATTTCGCAGGAATTTTTGCAAAGTTAACGAGAACGCGAGAAGCTTAGATTGACAATCAATACAAAGGTGCGAGATTTGTTTCGTCGCATGTTTAATTTACGTTTCGTCTAAAAGGGCCAAAAATATACATTCGAGCGATAATTTGCAGATGTGTGATTCGTCGACGAAATCTGCATCGGCACTGTGCCGACAGTTTTTCGCTGTCTAAACTCTGACAATACGCTCGTTATCACGAGGCGTAAATCACGAGGGAAGAAATTGCCGACGATGGTGACGATTTGTTGAATCACCGTCCCTGGCACAAATTTCACTTGGGATTAATCTCCGCTTGTCACGATATTGGCCTGGCATTTTGTAAACTCTCTTGTTCCCTCTTGTTTCGCGGAGCAACACGTGTCCCCAGAGACGCGAAGACCGGAAGATGACGACGCTTTCAATCGCGGCGCACGCTGTTGATCGTCACGACGATCACTTGGCCACGTGTCCGATCGATCATGCGTGGCGGAGGACAGTTGGAGTAGTTACGCGACAGCGACACTTGCGCTTCTGCCAAATAAAACGATCTCGCGACAACCGTTTCCGCTCGTAATTCTCCCCTCGGCCTCTACGAATTCTCGAATTTATGGAATTGACGATTTCGACGCGAAATTTTTGTATTTTTCTTTTTTCTTTTTTTTTTAAGTTGAAACGCAAATCTTAGGAATTCTGAATATTTTCTATGGAATATTATCTCGGAATTTCACTAAATTAATTTATTTAATTGCAATTAATTAACTTCCAATTTGCGCAGCAGAATTTCGAAAACAACGCTGTACGTAATTTTCAATTTATATTTGATTAGACCAGTTAACATTTAATTAATTAATTTTGGCCAACCTACGACTCAACTCGCTTTAAAATCTGTGTAAAAAGTTCCAGTAGCGCAATTCTCGAGGCAAATTATTCGTAAGGAAATGGCGAAATTGATCTATTTCCTGGTGAATTAAGAGATCACATCGTGAAAGTGTCTAGCGTGTTGAAGTTCGGGGGTTAACGAGATTATTCGACGTTCGATCTGTTCGAAGTATTTTCGAAGCGGAGAATTGCCTTGGGAATTTCACGAACGTGTGGGAGAAACATTCATCGCGGTGACGTTGGCACGACTGATAAATTATGATTAGGTGTCAGCGACGTGCCAGAAGGACTATAGAAAATACCACGTCGCGAAATTCTCGTCGCAGTGATGCTCAATAATCGTTTATTTCGTTTTCTCTCGAATACAAAATCGTGTCGTCGCTTCTTCTTCGTTTTGTCTGGAAGAAACTCGATCATTACAATTTCCAACTTTCCAGTCTGTTGTTTCACAAAAATTTGCTCCTTTAGAAATCATAGTAATCTTCTTCTCTTCCACTCCGACTTTGAACAACCTTTACTTTTCCACACCTTTTTGAACAAAACGAGAGTCGATTGCCGCGCGAATTTTGCGTAGCAATTCACTTCATACAATGTTTAATTTTCGCCAAGTATCTAGAAGATCCGTTACTAAAAATGACTAAAGATCCACTATCAAGTCATTGCCAGAAATTACTTTTCTAGTCAATCGGTCACTGCATTCGATGAACGTGCTAAAAGTGAAATCAAAATGAAGAAGAGCAAAAGAACGAGACTCGGACAACAACGATTCTGAAAATAACCAAAGCTCCCCGAAATGATGGATCCCCGCGATGAATTCTCAAACAGGGATTCTCGGCTTGGACCATCGAGTCCTCCGAAGAAACGCGAGAAAAGCGACGTCGTTGAAAATAATCCGACTGGTTTCTATAAATACAATACGGCATTTCAGTCTTGTGCGGCGCGTCGCGAGGCTCGGATGCTTATCTGTCGCGTGTGTTTGATCATCTCCCTGCGATGATAAGCAGATCCTGACTTCGTCGTGGCAAGACGCTTCATCGTCAGACTGTCGAGCCTAACGCTCCTTCGCCTCGCTTAGTTTCTCCTCGACGAGATCTTCTCTGTCAATTTTTCGTTTACGCGCTTTATTGTTCGTGAGAGAAATTTAGAAGTGTGGCTTGGATGTGTGTATGAAGCCAGTAGTGTCTGTCGCGATGTTTCGTTGGTGAAAGATGGACCCGTTCGATTGTTTGTGAAAGTATGAACGATCGTTTGAAGTTTAGCGACAGTTAGCGGTTGTTTTAATTCTACTTGACGAGATCGATCGAAGAAACGAAGATCCAAGGTGAAACGAAGTGTTTGAAAATTCCATTTGAGAAATCGATTCGAATTTCTATTAAATTTATTCAAACTTGTGCAAAGTTTACTATTCCAATAAGATTGGTCTATGAAGAACGAGCAACGGAGGGTCAAATTACACTGAGAGACTGAGTTTTGTTTATCTTCTGCCGATATCCTCCAGCAATCCTTAACTCATCGAGACTCTTTTATAACAAAATCATTATTCATTGGAGCTTCTAATGAATAAAATCTACTCAAATTTAACCTGTCTTCCTCCTAAGGTCTTCTCCAGTCTTCCTCAACGAACTTGCTGGAATTTATTTAATTTCGTCATCTCCAACCCCTATTTTTCCACAATTCTAGTTCTCTAATAATTTACTCTAATCTCTTTCAAAGATCTATCTCTCTCCTAATCCTATTTTTTAAATATTTTCTTTCTTCAGTCACCAAAACTTTTGTTTCCTCAACCCTGTGTCTTCGACCCTTTCTATCTCCAACTCTTGTTTCTCCACGTCTCTACTTTTTTCAACGTAATATATTTTTCTCTCTAATACTGTTTCTTTATTCTCTCTTCCCTCAGTCACCGAAATCCTTATTTCCTCGCAATTTTATCCCATTCACTGAAAAATCTTCCAATTACGAAGAATCACACTCTGCTCAGCGCACTCTCTCTCTCTCTCTCTCTCTCTCTCTTTCTCTGTCGCAACCCTCTTCTTCGTTATGAAGAATTTGCAAAGGAATCAGCGCGAAATGGAAGCGCGAACGCGCGGCTAAGGGAAGTTGGAGGATTTCCGGAAGTGGAGGCGCCGAAGACGCGATGGAGAGGCTGAGCGTGGCTGAATCGTTGCGCAGGAGAGATAAAAGAAGACGCAGAGGTTGGACGGTGGTTGTCGGCCACGAAGTACGGTGAGTACGCTGTAAATCAACGACGTTTCACCCTGTGTGAGACCTATCCCTTATCAGGATCGGGGAATTGCTCTCCCGAGGGCGGAACGGCCACTTTCGGGCTTGGCCCTGGCCACCCCCGCGTCTTTATTGCCGGCTGTTAGAAATTATTGCGTTTATTATTGCGCCGGGGGTGCTGACGAGGCCGAGCTGTACTTTAGTGCGACACGTTTGTCTCGTGAGCTTGTAGATTCTTGTTTTCGCCTCGTTTCATTCAACATTCTTGCCCTGTAACGAGTCGTAGTCGTAGTTTTACGGTTCATTTTCAAAGATAATTAATTGTCTAAACGCAATTTGGATTGGAATTTTAATTCTTCAGTTCTTCACGACGTCTACAATGTTTGCCACGAAGAAATTTGAAAGGAAGAGAAAATGACAAGGGATTGAGTTGATGTAACTTTTGTAGAATATCGTAACAGTTGTCGAATTAATATTCGTAAGTGACGATTGATCACTTGTATTATTTTATACAAATCTCGAAACCGGGAGCTTCCACTAATTTGGAACTGTAGAACTATAAATTGGATTAACATTTAGGGGTTGCTTTTCATTCATATTTTGCTTGAAGAATCTTCTGGAATCTACTTCCTTCTATTTTATATTACTTCCTTTTATTTTTTTATTCAGCTACCTGAATTTTCATCGATCTTGTTACGAGAATTTTCACAAAATTCCTCCACTCGTCGAGATTTATGTATTCATGTCTGAAATGCAAAATCGGATAGTGGTTGATCGAAGGTGGTAAAATTTTATTCTACGGACGTCGGTAACGCGATTTCCAGTCCCAGTTGGTTGGTAAATTTTGACTTGGACAGCGGTGCCACCTTCGGCTCTGTTCCGAAAGCTGCCTGGACTCTGCTAAGCTCGTACATCAATATCACGCATGATAATCCGCCATCTTTATGATACCCCGTCCCCTACTTTGTCAGAAATCTGTCCAGAGTTATAACGTTGTTACAAAACAAAGAATATCGCTCGTTATTCTTACTTTATTAGCGAAATGCTATACAATTTTGGGAAAGAATGATCCAAACGTCATATTCTTGTTGTTCTTTTTTAGCATTGATGAATCAGTGGCGAAGGCTCGTTCTAATTAATCCAAGAATCGATGGTAATATTTCCTGAAATTTCGCAAAATTTTAGGAGCATTGTAAATAAATTAAACAAGTGTTCCAAGTGTGCTAGGAATTATGGCTGTATTTACAACGAAAACAGAACCAGTAATTGAAACCATGGACGAATTCGAAACTATGCAACTGTGCAACTTTAAGCAGCATAAGTGAAACGAATAACTATACTTTGTTGATTGCTTATTGTTGATACAGCAATAAATAATCACGATAACTACGGATAATATTAATTAATTAATAATTTACATAATAATTAAATAATATTAATTAATTACACTATATTAAATACTGTAATTGTGGATAGTTGCAGCTACGGTATACAAGTTAAAAATCATTGTTTGCATTAAACAATTATATTAACATGCTGAAATAAATATTACAATTAATTTTAGACAAGTTACAAGTGAACTACAATTACGAATGAATTGTTTACTGTTACAACTTTTTTTGAAACACCAAGAACTCCAAGGAAAACATTGGAAAATAAATTTCCAACAATTATTCAGTTCGACAATTATTAAATAATAATAATTGTCGTACCAACATTCGTTCGACAAGTATTAAATTAACCTGTCGAAAACCATGCACAACAGAACGACGCGCAACAATCGCTACTTTCATATTTCTTAGAATAAACGTAATGGGTCTCATAAGTGGAATGAACACGTATCTAGTCAGACGTGGTATTTGTTGCTCGATGCTCCACTTTCGACTTGCCATCCAATTATCCTCGAGTCGCATTTCCATGCAAAAAATATACCATTTACGAAGCGCTGCCGCCACGTTTGTTCTGGAAATCCCGGCGTGCATTTTTTCTTATTCAATTTTCCAGTCCCCGTTTGTTTCGAGTTTCATTGTTCGAGCAACTGTCGCTCTCTCTTGCGGGCTTAATCTTTATCTTCTGATCCTGCAGATCATTGGAAGAACCGCGAGGAATTCATCATTGAGCCTTTTTTCGTAAGTTTCCCTTTATCTTATTAATCGGGAAAAAATTTTCGTGAACGCTTTCTCAGCTGCAAGTTCACAATGCTCGACATTGGACATCGCTGTTGTTATTTTAAATGCGTTGTTATGTAATCGCGAAACTGCTTTTGGCAATGTTGAACCTTCAGGATTTTAATAGTGTACTCTTGTTGGAATTTCTCTTCGGAACATTGAAACCTTTGGTTTTGATTTTGGATGTTTGATATCTGGTGATTGCAAAAGTTGGGGATTTTAGAACTTTTGAACTTTGGAATTTCGAGCTTGGGATATTTGGAACTTCGGAATGTCGAGCTTTGAAATTTTTTGAACTTTGGTACTCTGCAAATTTGGAACGTCAAGTTGTGGAATTTCTCAACTTTCGAACTTTGCAGCTTTGGAATATCGAGCTTTGGAATTTTCGAAGAAAAATCGTAGAACAGTGGATTTCTAAAACTTTGGAGTTTTGGAATTTCTGAGCTTTTTATTATTGAAGCTTCGAAACTTCAGAACTTTAGAATTTTTGAACTTTCTAACTTTGGAATCGCCGAAGTTAGGAATTTCAGAATTATAAAAACTTTGAAACAGTGGAATCGTAAGATTACAAATCCGTCAAGAGTAAAGCAATATAAAAACAAAATTACGGATCTACGTTTTAATACTTTCGCCATTGGCTCTGTTTCGCCATTCAACTGAAATTTGTGAAGCATTTCTGTCCACTGTAAATTCCGCGTGGAATGCCAGCCGCTTAAACGTGCTACGTATCTTGCACACGACGTAAATTTCAAGCCGAAATTAATGGCACCGTGTAATCCTAAATTGCCACCATCGTGGACGTCACAGCGAGAAACGAACCACGCGGTTCGCAAGTCGATTTCTAAATTGCAAATGACTTCGTCCGACATTTAAATCTTTGTTCCAATACACAATTTCTCTCTTTTCTTCTTTCTTTTCTCTTTTATTTTTTTTTTTTTTTTTGCTGAAGCTTTTGTTCAGTGTCGCCGATTCAATCATTTCTTAAATCAAGTTACAGGCTTCGATTACGGTGATAAATTTTAATAAATTATCGATCGACAGATTCGACGACTCAAATTATCAACTGATATGTTCCATAATGCATAATTAAATACAAAATTGATTTGTTAATTTATTATTAGTAATTTGTTGCTTCTCAGTTGGCAGAGAACGAGCATTAGCATTTCGAGGGAAAACGTTTAACGAAAATAATACGTCGTGTAAAAACAGAGGACGACTAAAGCTCAACGTTTAGCGATCGTTTGGAATCGATTAACATATTTGTCGCATTAATTACACGACGCACAGTGAAGGTTCTTGTATTTTTCAAACAGAGAATATTCCAATATCGCTTGAAGCAACTATTTTATTTCTTTAAAAAAAACTTTCTTCGCCTTTTCAATGAACAAGCATTAATTTCTATTAATTAGACATACTTTTTGAAATTTTTGCTTCTAGTTCAGAATTATTTTCATTGCTTAACAAAGAATTGTTCTCATAAAGAAAAAAAAGGAAGAAACGATTTCTCGTGAAACGAATTCATTTTATATCTCGCAGAAGTAATCTCTCGCACTTTTAACGAACAGAAATTTACATCGTCTCTCAATTCGTTTTCTGTTTTAATTATATTATAATTAAAACGAGAGATTTTCTTGAAAGAATACCGCGTTAAACTCCTTACGGTTGCAAAAGCAAGCGTAATTCGCCGGGGTTTTTTCATTTATTCTTCTTCATTCTTCCCTGTGTAACGACGAAGTTTTATTAAAGTTTATAATAAATGATGGCAGTGCATTATTCATGTGAAGTAACTAGGGTCCGGGCTATTAAATTTCTCATCGGCGATATAAATGGTGGATGAGTCGAAGGGAACAGCCTCTTTTTAATGAAACTTTCCAGCGTTGTTTTCGAGCCTATTAGAAAACCGATTCACTGCTTTGTCTTCTAAAATAAAAAAAAATCATCCTCTCAAAATTTTCGAGTTTTCAGAACCCACTTGAATTTTGTAAATATTTGAATGTTTGAATTTTTTAAATTATAGAGCTTCAGAGTCTTTGGGATTTAGAAACTTTTGCAGCTTATAATTTTAATTTTAATTTCCAAACTCTGAGAAAGTTGTTTCCCTTCATCAAGGAATTAAGAATGTAATTGCTCCTCTTTCCACGCGTATTTCTTTGACAGAAGTTATGCAATAACAACAGTCGGGAGATATTAAGAAAACGATGGTAAACGAAATGTGTGTTTCTGGCAAATTTGTCACGAATGTTTTCCATTTCCGTGGGGCAAATCCTATTATGTCTTGCAAGAAAAATCCCTTTATCTATGTCTACCGACACAACCCCATTTTCCCTCTACTTCCTTTCGGTTAAAATAAAGCTTTATTGAATACGGTGTCAAAAAGAAGAAAAGACGTATTGCATCAGCTGTGTTCCAATAACACTACCTGCAAAAGTAATATACAAAAACATCATTACATCTTGTCGAAGAGAAACTCGTGACTCAATTTTTAAGGAACTTTTAAAAATGATTTATTCAGATTTTCTGCAATTTCTGTTAACACTTGCAAAACGTTCAGCTTTTAAAAATCCTGTGAACAATTGTCTAATTATCCTTTTCTTCAATTATTAATTTTACTTTTCACAAATTTTGTCGAAACTTTGTATCCTACAATTAATTTTTCTCAATAAAAAAATTTTTCTACGACTCAGAATATCTGAAAAGAGAGATTCATACCATGTTCAAGTAGATGTATCCGCGTCTGGTCAGACGCAGATCCTTTCTTCTTCAACGTTCTCCAACAAATATTTGGAACAAATTAAAAAAGATAAAAAAAAGGATGGAGCCACGCAGAGATAGAAATATTTCACTATTTCATCGTATTTCGATAAATGTTTACAAACTGGAAAAAAAGACGTATTGGAAGATGAATTTGATTAAACGGAGATAAATTTTTTCCGACAAAAAGATCCACCGAATATTTCCAGGATATGGCAAACGATATTTCGCGTTGTTGAAACACGATTGATTAACGTTCGTTGAAATATTTTAATTGTTTAAACTTTCCTATAATTTTAATATGACAAACTTCAACATAACAGCGTAATTTTTATTTTAACAATGTGATTTTGACATTTAACGTCTTCTTGTCGAACACGAAATTTTAGACATTTAAATCGGTTGGTGTCTTTTTCCACGAACTCTTGAAAGCAAAATTCTTTTTCCACGATCTTTCGTCGAGTTTCGATCGATCATGCCAGCCAACTAGTATCGGTTGTATCGATGAAATTTTTTTATTTGTCGCGCCAATTAAAATCCATCGAATTCAGTTCACGGTTTTTAAATACCATCGTGTTTCACGGCTCCACGCGAAACATCAGCTCGTGCGTGGGTGCAGTCTTGTGGAAATTTTTCGACGAATTTTCGACCAACTCCTCTCGTTTCCTCTTTCTCCTTTCCACACTCGACAAAGAGAGGAAAAAAATATTCGTCATATTGGTGGAAAACGTCCACTCTTTCCCACTTTAATTACGCATCCAGCCAGGTAATTGATTTATCGTCCAGCGGATACTGCTCCAGTTGGAGAATTAAAGCCACGTTCGGTTGAAAATCCGGCTTGCTCTCGTTATTATTGGCGATTATGCGTCCTAACGAATTGACGTTCCGCGCGTCAGGGATTTTTTTTCTGTTCGACATTTCCACGGATTTTATTTTTCTCTTGAAATTTCTCGCTTCTTTTTTTTTTCGACAGTTGATTCGATGATGTTCATTCGTTTTAACGAATTTTTTCGTTTATTCAATTCCCACTGGAAATTATTCGGACGGAGTTTTATTATATTAGTTAATTGGTAAGAGTATGTTGTATGTTTACTGGACGCGAGTAGAGAAAGATGCAGAAATTTTATTCAGAAGGTACGAAAATGGAAACTTTTTAGATATTTATATATTTTGATATTTACTAGATATTTCTACTTAGATATTTATATTTTGCGCTAAGAGAGATATGAAATGTTTGCTGGAAATGTTTTAAAAATTTCCAGTTTGGTTTTCACACCGAGTATACAAAAGATCGTAGAATCTTTTTGTAAAATTCACATTGGAATTCTCTGATTTCTTGACATTCAGTCAAGATTCAGATTCTCTTCCTCTTTCAACTTTTTTTCATCAATTTTGCTGCTTCGAAAAGAAGCTTTCGTTCATCTTTCATTTGCGAAAATTTGCATCATCTCTGATACTCGACAAGAAATATTCCCAAGAATTTTCATTATTTCGAATTAATCTTTTCGTTGTTTTCAACGAAATTACATCCACCAACAATTACTTTCAAATTATTTTTTGCAGCTTCTCGTTATTTTGATTTTAGTATCATCCCGCCAGCTTTTCAATTTTAATTAAATTCGCCTAATTACGCGCGTTCGTATTCCCTTGATTCGCTGAGAACGCCGTGGAAACAGCTAATTAAAGGAATCTACGTATGAACTTTCCATTATGCGAGCTCGCAACGCAGAGGGGAATCAACCGAGCGGCTACGTTGCTTATGCGAGTGCATTTACTAAACAACGTTATTCCCCTCGGCGAACCTGATAAATCTCGTTTTTGTCTTTACCTCGACGTTGCTAAATATCGCCCGCCATTAGCACGATCAATGACAGTGTAATTGAATCGTGTCGAGTCTCGATAAACGTTTTGCTATCCTAGAATTAATACCCGACAATTTCATTATTGCAACGATCAATTACCGATTATTAATTATTATTAACGCGGTGGTTTCCGATTGAAAGTGGGAAGGATAATTGCGAATCACGTCGTCGAGTTTCATCGAATTTTATCGTTCAGTCGAACCTTCTCTTTGCTTTCTCCTGCTCTTTTTCTAGTAATCCGCGAGGCAATTAGAGAGATTTGTTTGAAACGATTTGAAACGAGAGTTTCTTTTCATTTGTAATGACGTTCAATGTGGGATTCAGATCTCGACGAAGTTCGAGGGAGTCAAATTTCGTCGATTGTTTCCAGAACAAAGACGTGTCAACAGCGCGAGAAAGCTTATCGTTATCTGGCGGATCAATTAGGGTCTTTTTCTTTTAGTGTTTGATGTAGATAACGCTCGATCACGCGTACAGAAACTGTGTCTATCAAGATGCGTTTAATTCCGTGATTGTGAAGTTTGCAAACATTTATTTCTCAAATTCAAAGCTTCATTGAATTGCAAATTCACGCCAATACGACAATTTACATCAGATTGTTAAAAATTTGATTATATTCTTCAAGCTTAATCACTTTCCTCAGATTTAATTTCACTCGGTGCTTCGAGTCCTTTTTGATAAGAATTAACATTAAGCTTGAACTAAATCGACACATTCTAAAGTGAAATAATGTAATTTTTCATCGTTGCTTGAGCATCGTGAGAATTCATATTTTTTTTATAAATGGAAGTAATAGTAGACTGAGACTTTGACGAGGAGAGAACTCACGTATTTCGCGCGAGTGAAATTTTATGCATCTTTGTACATACGTATGTGACATTCGGTGCACTTATTCGCACTTGGAACGCAGAATTCTGAATTATCCACGCGTTGCCAGATAAAGTCACCAGCAGCCGCTTATCTGCCCCGGGGACCAACAAACAAGTCGTCTAACCCAGTCACGCACACAGTTCCCAGTGATTAGAATGCTCGAACTGTGCCAGAAATAATCGTCGGCTCACAGACGTTCGTTCGTGAATAGCGAACTTGTTCCCCCCAGGGCAGAATTAACATAGACTCGAATTACGTGGCAAAGGAATTCTCAAATTTAGAAATGAAAAGGTGCCTTCTGGACTTCGAATCCTGTGTTGATCAAACGTACGAGAATTTCGGATTAAATTCCATTCCGATGATCTCACGTTGTGGATTTTACGACTGAATCAGCTCGGAGATTATAACTGCAGGCTTGAGTTAAAATTTAATTCCGTGTCGTAGTTCAATTTTCAGCTTCGCGCCGGGTCTACGAAGCTTAATTAACTTCCTTTGATTTCCCAGAATTGGCTTAAGACTCCTCTGGGGAGTTCTAAACTCCTAGGAGGTTTCAAAATTTGATTTTAACTCCTCCGAGTTAGTTCTGAAACTGTTTTCGACTTATGTAAATTTCTGAAATCTGTCCGAACGCCTCCTATCGAATTCCTGTTCTCTTTGTATCCAGAAGCTGGTAGAAGCAGGCGCAATTTGAAGATTGAACATTTATGCATTTGTCTGTCTCTGGATCTAGTCTTAGTTTTAAATTTAATTTCAACCGTATCCTTGCCTTTCACTTCAATTCCAGAAACAAACTCAGAAGACCTTAGTCGATAAAATAAAATCAAAAAAAAAATCTCACATGTGTTTCCAAAGTTCATTTAAATTTCATTTTAGGCGTATATTTATCTTTCACTTCAGTCCCAGAACCAAGACGTAGAGTTCAGATCTGAATTAATAGTGAAATCGAAGAAAAATGGCAAATTCTTTTCCAAAATTCCATCAGCAGCTCGATTTACTATTTCAACAGGGTGAAGCGCAGCCTCGAAATCCTGGCAATTATCGAGATTTCAAGGCCCAGGCCATCCAAGCCCAAATTTCATTCCTTGTCCAATTTCACTAATCCAACCCTAATCTGCTCCGGATCAGCTTCGAATCTCTATCTGCGCGAAAACAGGGCCAATCTGAACGATCAACTGACACGTGGAACAGCTGGCTGCACTAACGAAACCAATTCTCTGGAAAGGGGAACGTGACGTGGCTGTAGAATCGTCAATCTGATCGATCTTCCATTCTGTCCAATTCGAGCCTGACCTTTCCTGCTTTCGTACTCTTCCCCAGGCGTGTTCTGTATTCTTTCTTGAATGATTTCGAAGTTTGACGTAGACTTGGATGCTTGTCCTTGCACAGGCCTGTTTGACGAGATTTGTTCAGGCTCGAACTGAATTGCGTAATTGAGAATGAGTAACTGATGACACTGAGAGTTTTTTGCGAGCTTTTTGTACGTGTCATAGTTTTAGTGTTTTTTTCCTTTTTTTTTTTTTTTTTTGGAGGAAAATAACGAATTATAGAGAGTTTGAGGATGTTTGAGTTGTACGAATCACCCACGAAATACATTTCCTACGTTAGGTGCAGAAGCTAGATTTTAAAGGGAAGACTGTTAAAGTTTTATTTGTAACGATAGTTCGTTTGAATTTCGAAGGACCATTTGGAAGCAAGAATTTCGGAAATCGACCCATTGAAACTATAGTAGTTTCGATTTAACTCTTTCAAACTCGATTACACTCTTGCAATTACATTTCCATTTAAACTGTAAGTCTCACGATAGAAGATGGAACTCTTTGAAGTTCGAAGGATTATTTGCGAAACGAAAATTTCAGAGGGAGTACTGCTCGAATTGCAAGAAAGGTTTTTTCTTTTTTATTCGAAATTTCATTTTCAATAAGAACTTCTCGAAGCTCCTTTCGGATGAAGATTAAAGCCCTTTGCGGGAAGCAAGATTTTCAGGAAGAAGTTTAAGTTATACTTTTATTTGAAGTTCAACGCGGAGCTCCGGATATTATTGGATATTTTTATCTCCGCTTTGCAGTATCGCGCATCTCATTTTACCGTGAATATAAACGTCATTGTTACTGTTATCGTTATTAAGAAAATTCAGGAAGAACGAAAAAACAGAAACGGTGGAGTGGAATCGGACACGATCCTTTCGCGCTCGTTTCGAATCTGTTAATTGGAGATCTGCATCGGAAAGTGTTGGAAATATTCAATACAGAGTGTGAGAGAGAAAGAGAAAGAGATTGGCGCTTGTTGAAAGCTGGAAAACGCCGCAGCGGATGAAAGAATATCCGATTACACGGGCGGAAATGGGAAACAAAATGTTACATGTGTAAAATATTCGAGAAAATGAAGCTGGCAACGAGAATTAAAACCGAGTGTGTGACGCTGTTTCCGGACTAGAACTCTTGGGTTTAATGCGATTTTATGTTTGAGGTAGCGTCGCAGTTTCTGCTCGGTGTCGGAGCTGGAATTTTGCGAGACTGTCGAATTAAATCCCGGATTTTTTCAGAGTGGATGTTTTCGTCGACGAGGTCAATAAATGAAACGGAAAGAGAGCTTGAAGTTGAAATTTCGCCGCCGTGTTCGAGCGTGTATGAAGTGAAAAATATTTCTCAATCTGTCGACATACGGGATTTTAAACAGCGAGAAAATTTGCAACGACGAAGTGTTCAAATTATGGGACGAAGTTTTCCAATATCGAAGCTCAGAAATTCGCGAAATTTCAATTGTCGAGTGGAAAATTTGGAAAATTGAAGCGGAAATTTCAATGTCAGTGTTAAGGAAAGAAAATTACCAAAGGATCACTTCCTACGATGTTTGTTTAAATCTCAAAGCTAGAAGAATTCCAATTTCAGAGCTGAACACCACCAGAATATCTCCAATTATAAATTGAATTAATAGGTCACAGGTAATTCCAACTTGCGAAGTGAGGATTGCAAAATTTTCAGGCACCGCAAGTGTTCAAGGTTCCATGAATTTCGAAAACTGAAAAATTTCAATTCGCGATTCTCAAAATTTGTCGGATTTAGCTTTAGGTGTGAAAACGGAACGACGGAAATCGGTCAGCCGGAAACGCGCGAGACTAAATCGCTAGATCGGTGGCACGATCGTGCTACAAACGTTGCGAGCCGCGATAAATATTTGCCTTTGAGCGAGATGCATTTGTCGACAGCAAGCTTTACTCAGATCAGACGTAGACTCAGTTCTAACTCAGCATATATTATTTAAATATTATTTTACAATTGTTTTAGTATCTCTAAATTATTTTACAATTATTTTAGTATCTCTAAATTATTCCTTACGTTACCGAATATATACGTATTTTGGAATAATCAAATATCAAAAATATATAATGCGCTTTAGTCATCGAGACGAGCTTCTTCTATTTTTTTTTTTTTTTTTTTTTTTTGATTCGACAGATAATAAGAGAAATACTCGCACGACAAGAAATTATTACAAAAATAATTCTTTCTTGAAATTCTGAAACGTGAACTTAATTCTTTTTTAGGTGTCATTTTCCTCATTTACCAGAAATAAAACGAAATTAAATTAAATTTCTTTGTATAACTGAAAAGTTAAAAGTTCGTGCACTAACAATTCAATGCAGAACACGAGCAAATAAATGACATTGGTTCAAAGCAGTGCTGCTTGGTTCAGCAGTTTCGATATACTTTCAGAGAAATGCACGTCGACGAAAAATTTCGTCGTTATTTCAGTCAGCGTAGGTTGCGACTGAACTCATGAAAGTTTGCCGTAGCCAAGGTGTTAACGTCGTCACGGCTGACTAAGCTGTATCAAAAGCAATGGAATCACCGGATGGCAACCCACTATCCGTACAGAGTGAACATCCATCGTGCATGCTTTCTCCTCTCGAAGAGCACCGCCGCCGCCGCCGCGGGGCAATTTCGCTGGAAGTTTACCTCCATAACCGTATTCTTAAGGCTGAATGGCCATCTTAGTTCCCATGCGGCGACCTCTAATGGATCTCTCAGAAATTATCTAAATATTTATATTGGAGTTACAAATTTATTGCCGGAAGAATGCGCGGCGAAGGAATCGAGAGACGTGAAGGAAGTTTCTTGGAAAAATATTATCAGTACGTGGAAATGTACGATTCAACAAGATCTGTTTCCATAAATTCTGAAACGCAGCATCGACCAGAGAGAAATATAAATAAAAATTCGAAAAGTGGAAGAGGTATCGACGCGGATTATTAATCTGCATATATTGCCGGGAAATTTCGTTGGCAACATTTCGTGCAGTATATATAAAAATATTTTATTTAATGGTTTCATTGTCTATATGTTTCCTGGAAATTATTGAAAAATGTTTCTGGGAAATTATTTAAATATTCACGATGAATTCAAACACCAAACAATTGTCTCGATTATTTCTGCAAATTTCAGAAATTGTCGAAACTATTCAATTAACGAGTAACTATAGTTTTCCCTGCAATTACGAGTTAATTGTAATTTTTAAAAAGATGTCTGATCTGAAGTAGCGAGTGTAGAATTTTTCGAACTTTTGCTGAGGAACAGTTCAACATTTTTGAATTTCTTCTCACAGAAATACATGAAAGAGTGGCGGAGAGAAAAATTTTCTGAACTTTGGTGAAACTTTCAGACTCGAAATGAAACGCTGCTGTCTTGAAAGCAATGGCCGTAAAGAATATTTCCTATCCGGAAAGAGGAGCTCAGTACCTTCCTTTTAAAGCCGGCTGATACGCGAGCCAACAATAATATTCTTCCATTCTTCGATTTATCCGATTTTTCTGTTCACTCTCGCGAGACAGCTTTCTCTCTCTTTTCGCGATAAAAACTTTCTTAATTTCCTTTGTGTGCCCCTTCTCTTCGATCGAAAATGAAAGAAACCTCCCCGAGTCTCCAAAAAAAAAAAAAAAAAATCACGCTGTCGAAATCTTCTCTCCTCGTTTTGCCAACTAAAAATGTCAGCTCCATTCGATTCTCAAACGATGCTCAATTGTTTGAACGTTTTGAAGCATATACTTCAATTGAAAAATTTTTAAAAAAATCTTCAATTGAATTTAGTTAAAAGCCTGTAGAACGATGGTTTGAATTGAAACGTTTGATATATATATATATATATACTTTGATTGAAAAAATTTGAAACGATGTTCCAATTGAGATGATCCATTTATTTGAAAATGTGAAACGCTCGTTTGATGAAAAGTCTAAAGCTGAAGGATTAATTGAAACATTCAATAAGTAGATTGACGAATATTCACGCAGATTCATATTAAGTAATTTAATAAGTAAAATGTAATGTCGGTATAACTGGTATCATGTTTTTGTGTCTTTGAATTTTCTGCAAATGCAGTTTGTATTTTTTGATTGAAAAATTTAAAATATCTCTCTCTTCTTTCATGCTGTGTTATAATTCAAACTTAGTCGATCGTTCGCATTTAGCTGAGTACGTATTTATTTTCATTGTATATTAATTTTAAGACTCGTTTATACAATACCACTCGTTCTGCTATAAATTTCGACTGTCACTCCGAAAAGAATCACCGGGAAATTTGCAACTTTCCCCGACTGAAAAATCGTCGTCGAGATTCTGACCTGAATTCAACAGCCGTGATTCGAAGTTGAAAGGCATTCGATTGATGAATGGCTGAATCACATCTCCCAACAGACGAACTATAATTGATGGAGCGACGAAAATTTCGCGCAGAGACAGTCGCGCTTGTATCCTCTCGTTCGCTGACAGTGTCAGTGAAAATCCCCGAGCAACACCGGCTACATTTCGCGCGTAAATCCGTTGCTATAGCGACGATAGCACGATGAACAACTTCCGAAAATTTAGACCTGTTAAATACGCTGACAGCTTTCATAAAACTTGTCCCCGCAGTGGAAAATAATTTGTCGGAACTCTCTCGCAATCAGAGGTTTGTTCAAATTTTATCACGCGGCAGTTTGTCGTATTCTATTCCCGAGTGGGGAAATAAATTCGACAGAGTATCCACCTCTTCTCGATGCAAGCGAGAAAGTTTCAAATGGTTCAAAATAGTTGATAATTTTTTCAAACGATAATTTATCGCCAACGAAAATTCCAGTTCTTTAATAATTGAAATATCATCGTCGAAGTGTTACAGAAAATTGTGAAAAGACTCTGAGATACGTTATTCATAGGATCTATAAAACATTACAGAAAGCATCAAAGTCAAACGCACGCGTGGGTCATGGCAAAAGAGCTCGAAAGCAACAGAGAATCGTTTTGACCATATCGATCAATAAAGGCGTCAATCACCTCCTCTATCTCTCTCTATCTTCCCCGTTGGCCATAAAACCAAATCGACGAAATCAGATCTGGAAAGGGCCAGCTATCTGCTCGTGGAATCTCGTTTCCTCGCGAGATTAAGTGTCCCCTGGGACTCTAAGCATCGTTATTCTACTCGTTCGAAACAGAAAGGGCGAGTGTCAGTATTGAATGAGAGCTGCTGCCCTTTCTTTTGCGGATTTCGATGAGACACTTGGCGGAAAAGTTTCAAATTTTCTGCTCTATTTAATCTCGAAGTCTTAAAATTCTATTGTTCTAGATCTTTGATCTCGAGGAACTTGAGTGTTCTCTTCGAAATTATATTAAAATATCGATCAAATGGCAACAGACTTTCTACAGGATCACACTTTCTTTTAAATTTGATCGTCCAAGTCCAAGATTCTATTTCCACTCGGGGAAATTTTCGAACGTTGAACCTAGAAGTTTGGATATTGTCTTGCAATATCTAAAGTGCTGGTTTGTCTTCAAACTTTATCAATCCGATGTAAACTTGGTTTCTTCTGAAACACAAGTCCAGGATCTACTGACTTTCTCTTCAAAACGACAAAATAACACGTACATTCCCATTTTGAGAAATCTTTTCAAGGTAGTTTAGGAATTCAAAGTCTGAAACTCCACTTGTTCAAAGTCTTGCGTTCCAAATTTCATCATCATTTATGTACTCTAGCTTCACCTCAGTCCTCTGACCAAATTCTGTGTCACCAGCCAATGCCAAAGGAAGAAAATTTGACAGAAAATTTCGAAATAAGTGTAAAATTCTGATATCTTCCAAATCACAAGATTCCTACTAGTTTGTCTCAAACCTTAGAATACCTAAACATTCTCATCAGAACCACAAAATACCACTCTGACCAACTCTAAACTGCCAGAGTCCATTATTCCAAAATTCTCCACTAGGACCATAGTCTCAGTCTTGTTCAATCTGAAAAAAAGTTTTTACAAAATTTAGAAAAAAGCCAAGCTCTAAAGAATCTTGATCCCCAGAAACCTAACACATTTGCTACCTTCTGAACCGCACAATTCACGCCAATTGGTTTAAAAATTCAGACCTTAGAGAGAGACCTCCTCTTCAAACCTTAGAAAACCTTAGAGAACATTCTCTTCAAAGCTGCGAAATACTATTTGCAGTCGCACACTCTGAGCAATCCCCAACAATCCCAGAGTCCATTATTCCAAAATTCTCCTCTAGGACCATAGTCTCAGTCTTGTTCAATCTGAAAAAAAGTTTTTACAAAATTTAGAAAAAAGCCAAGCTCTAAAGAATCTTGATCCCCAGAAACCTAACACGTTCGCTACCTTCTGAACCGCACAATTCACGCCAATTGGTTTAAAAATTCAGACCTTAGAGAGAGACCTTCTCTTCAAACCTTAGAAAACCTTAGAGAACATTCTCTTCAAAGCTGCGAAATACTATTTGCAGTCGCACACTCTGAGCAATCCCCAACAATCCCAGAATCCATTATCCCAAACACAGCCAGTGCACCACTGTCGCTCTCGAGCTCGATCGTTGGCGGTCAGTCCTAGAGGAAAACGCGTCTCGCCTCGGCAAAGAATCGGCAGCACACGCAGTAGGCGGAACAGTACCGCGCGCGAGCGGAGAGAGAGAAAGAGAGAGACAGAGAGACAGAGAGCATGCTCGTCGCTCGCGCGGTGGTCTGGGTTCGCAGGAGGGCAGCTCAGCAACGTTCACTCAGTGCGACAGCACGCGCGACCTCGACCGGATCAGCGTGGCTGATCGAACGAGATCGTTTCGCGTCGTGGATCGTTGCTCGCGCGCGGCAATGAGACATTCAGTGACTTCTGATCCCTCGTCTCTGCTCCGGCACAACTCGAACAACAATTCAAGCCATCTCGGACTGTTCTACGCTCTCGTCTCCTCGCCAAGGCTAGGCGAGAGGCTTGGTGGGATTTGAAACAAAGTGGAGGTGAGACGGACTATTATTGCCAAGAGGAAGAGTCCTTTGAAGTGATCTTCAACAGTGATCGACAGTGTTTCAAAGCATTTTTGCATTTTTGTTTCTGTTGTTTTTTTTGGAAGGGGATCTCTGTGGATTGTTGAGGTTTATCGTGTTACTATTGTGTAGGATCAGGTTCGTCGAGTAGGTTTTCTCGTTCCTTTTTTTTTTTTTCTCTTTTCCTTTCGATAGGTTTCGATTTGTGGTTTTGAAAGTTTGGTGAAGAAGTTTGGCTAGGATATTAGTGGAGGGGACGGTAACAGAGATGCTTCTGCGAGTGACAAGACGTTGATTCGAGATGGGAGTTGGCGAGATGTGTAATGGGATTTGGAGATTTCATCTGAAATGGAAGCGAGAATTGGTCGAGATCTTAGATTATTTTTTTTTGGTCAGGAATATATTTGGCTCGAGTCACAGAGAGAGAGAGAGAAAGAGAGAGAGAGAGAGAGAAAGAGCGTAGGGAAATGGGGAAGGGAGCGTAGGGAAAAGTTTGAAATTGAATAATAGAGAAGAGGAGGGATACGCATGAAAAGACGAATGAGAAGATGGAGACCTCGAAGTGGAATACACAGTAGGATGAATTTCAAACGAAGGTATGAGGTATGAGGAGAGCTAACAAATGGCAAATGAAATTCTCCGAGATGCAGGGCGGAATGTTGGAAGGAAAATAGCTGGAAAACTGTGAACTGGGAAACTGGAGAGTGAAGGAGAATGTTTTGAGGCGGAACGTGGAAGTATCAAAAATTGAAGGAATAAATTGAGGGAAAATCCAGAAAATGGGAAAAATGAAAAATAAAAAGAAGGGCTTAACGAAACAGGGAAACTGAAGAGCAGAAAATTGAAAAAAACAGGGACTCTCTAAACTTGAAAAATGGCAAACGAGAAACTGCGAAAGAACGCAGGAGATGTCGATAATGGAAAATAGAAAAGCAGGAAAAAGTGAAGTCGAAACTCAAACGCCAGAGGGAGAGCTCTAAAAAAATCTAAAACGCGAAAGAGAAAATATAAAATATAAACTACGAGAGAGATTGGAAGGTAAAAGGAAAAACGAAAAACTGAGAATGAGGGACAATTAGAGCACTGAGACCCAAAGTATTCTATGTATTTAATAAAAAAATGAAATATTCCAAGTAACTGAATATTCTTCATGCTAAAAAAAAAAAAAAAACAGAAATAGCAAATGAGAAGCCTCGTGGACCGAAAATACTAGTTTAATCATCGCATACATGTACTTATTGTTAGCCAAGAAATGACTCATCGAAAGCACCCTCTTCGTACTATAAGCTCGCAAACTTACACTTCGAAGCTCGTTCTCCGCGCGAAATGAACATCATTTCTCAGGACACTGTGAAACAAATGGCCGCGTAGAATATCGTATATTTTACAAACGATAAGCCAGTCGATTGTTTCCGATTGGCGATATTCTGCTGGAACACAGGAATTGGCTGAAGTTACGAACTGAACGAGTGAACTGAACTACAGCCATTTGGAACGTAGGAGGAAGCTCGACATTTCGAAGCGAAGATAAGCAGCCAGATTATTTTATGGTAACGAATGATGCGCGATACGGCTGCTCGAGCCCCGAAGATGAACTTTATCTAAAACTTGATAAGACGGTTTGAACGTGATTTGAAAATTGCTGAAAACAATTAAGAAAGATAATGAATTAAATGATAAGAATTTCATGGAAATCAGCTACGATCAACTGAAATAAATGTTAAGTTGGAATGAATAAATTGGTAAATAAACATGTGATCTCCATCCGAGAAAATTAAAGATCACACGAAGACGAGGTTTCCTTATTTGGGTCGGAAAAAAGTCTGACTTTAAGACGTAAAAGATGTATCACATAATTTGATTGATCTTTACGATTCAGATCTTATTCTGACCCGGCTCTGACCAGTGTCTCCTCTTCGAAATTCCGAATTACATTGCGAAGAATCCAGAATCCGGAAACGAAGCAGCGAAATTAATTTCCCACCGTGGGGAATGAAGCAACGTCCTGGAAACCTTTTGAGACTTCACTCCGAACGAGGATCGCGATGTCAAAGAAGTCTCTTTGATACACGAGCCTTCGTTTTGAACGAAAAAGAGGGTGCGGGAATTTTTATTTCGAAGCGAGGAAAGAAGAAGCACGATCGTGTTCGAGCGGAGGACGGTGTCTCGTGATCGATAAGTGGAAAAGAATGGCCACAAGCATTCCACGATCATCCTTATAATTAACTCGAAAGAGAAGGAAGCACGTGCCCACGGCGTCTCCTATTTTTACGCCACGAACGTCACCGTGTCTCTCTCTTTCTCTCTCTCTCTCTCTTGATGCAACACCTTCGACGCAACAGTGGTGTGCGTGCCACTTTGAATTTCTAATCTCTGCTAGATCATTCGCAATCGAACAACAATCTCTCTGCACAATCGTTCGCCGAAGGCTGCTCGAAAACATCTGCAAATGCGGCTGGAACTCTCGCGAATTACGAGAGCTTCCTCGGGGCGGATACTTTGGGCAACTTGGCGAAGAATTTCGAATTTTCAACGACGAAGGAATTCTTTTTTTTCCCCCTTCCAAACTGTTTGCACCGTCGTCGGAAGAATTTCGAACTACCTTGAGTTTATCATGCGAGATAACATGTTAACTCAAGAAGAATTTCAATTTCTTTCTGAAAGGGGAAAACGCGGCAAAGCAACTTCTTCTCCCAAATTGTTTAAACTTGTCGTCGGGAAATTTTCAGCCACTTTTCAATTACTTGTCGTGCGAGATAGAGACGTCGACGGAGGAGAAATTCAATTTCTTCGAAGAGGACACTTTTCTCATAGGAAAAACGTGATTTTTTTCTTTCTTCACAGTGCATTAAACTGCATTTCAAGTTCTAGTCAACGGGTCTGAAGGATTGATTCACGGCAGAAGCACAACGCCGTGCAAAAATTTCGTCTCGTACTCGAAAGGTGTTCGCGACTCGCTGCTGAAGGTTGCACGCTCCGTCAAAGGGCTCTTCCTCGCGACGAAATCGTCGCCTAATCGTGGAAAAAAGTCGATCCTTATCTTTTGGAGTACCGGCCGTTACCGCGTCGTCTTGTCGCGTGAGGTTAAGTGCACGTTCGATGCACGTTCTACTCGGACGGAGTAATCGATCGCTTGAAATTATGACGAATCATCAGTTCCCGGGTCAGTGCGGCTTTCACCCCCTCCCCCTCCCCCTCCCCCTCCCCCTCGCTGCTATCGATTGTTCGACGCACCACGGCCACGAGTATTTACCCACGTTTAACGTAAATCCTGTTTTTTTAATATTGCATACGCGTGCGAATATGCAGAGCAGGAACGCAACTGTGCCAGTGACGATGAAAACTTGTCGACAATTTGACAAAAATAGCATAACTTCGCAAAGAATGATTGCCCGACGATTGAAGAGTGAAGCTTCTGCTTTGATAGTGAGTTTGTTTCTTTTTTTTTTTTTTTGCCTAGTTACTTTACATCGTAGTAAATTCAACCTGCGTAGAAACGTGAAGGAATTTTCTCCGTGACTGAGTCTGCTATCAGTTTGAAAGTAGTAGTCTCTAGTTTGCAGCCATTTTTTAAAACTTGCCGTACGATTTTTTTCTCGCCATTTTATTGGACGTTGAATATTGGGATCAAATTATGAAAATTTAAGAAATCTTCGCATCCTTTATGTTATGTAACCTTAGCGTTCAATGTTCAATGAAATGATTAAAAAAAATCGTATAGCGAATTTTTAGGGCTCCTTGTGAAGAGAGAACTTCAGTCTTCAAGACCGTACTAGATGTAACAGTGGAAAAAATTTATTAACGTTTTTACAGATGTTTGAGTTTTGACAATTTTCGAGGAAAAATTGTTCTCACCTTCTCACCCGTCAGACGATGTAAAATCATTCTCGAAAGGAACAAACTCACGACAGCCAAAGTGGATCAAACAGATTGAATGATATCAAACTTTCGAAATCTCTGATAAACACTTGCGATTTTGAATATTTTTGTTATTCGAATATTTTCCTGCATTTACGTGTTTTAATTTTAGTGTCAATGCCGAGAGATATTGAATTTCCAAAATGTGCAACAAAGCAAATCGACGTTAATCAACTATAGTGATTATTAATTTCTCTTCGAACTTTTTCCAACACCATCTTGAAATTGACACGTAAATTAAAACACTGAGTCGAGCAATCAGCATTCCATTCAGTCTCAAAATATTTGTTTACGTATTTAATTGTGCGTCAATTAATCAGCAGTATTATCGTAGCAATTAATTCTTTTTTTTAACACTCGAGCCCGTATTTTTGTTCGTGACATGCGACAATGAGTCAACGAATTAGTCACGTTTGTGCATTGTACGTAGCCGTTTCGGAACGTTTGGTTACGTTGATTCTGGTTTACGAGTGATTTACGAAAGTGAGCGTCGAAACGAGGCGTTGAACAAACCCCTCGTGAAAATAAATCCGCCGCTTTGAGTTACAGCTGCTGTCAATCCGAATGGCCGTTCTTCCAAAGCGATCAATTCGCTGATTATAAATACGCCGACCTAAATTATATCGTCGATCTCGTTACGCCTGTTTTCCAAGTGCTTTCTCCTTTTTTTCTTTTTTTTTTTTTAATTTCAAACGTGAACCTTTTCTCGTCGAACTTCCTATCAAAACTTGAAGCGGCTTGAAAGAATCAAAGCGTTTTGAAAGCTTCGATAAATTTTCGAACTGATACTTCAGCGAACGTGCTGGCTTCAGTTCCCATTGACTTTTCGACAATCGAACGCGGAACAATTAATTCCTCTTTTTTAAACTTGTGCATAAAACGAATTGTATTAATTCGAATTAATTATATCGATAATTGTTGCGATTGTACATGTTGATTTTATTCATTTTAAATTGTTCCAAGTATACGAAATTATACCGATGAGAATAAACATCTTTGATTCCTCTCGAAACTCGAGCGGAAAAGAATAAAATTCGTAGTTTCGATAATTCGAAGTAAAATCGAAGATTTATTGGTTCGTGGTAACTAAAATTCGAGATTTCGATAATTCTCTAAATAAAATCGAAGATTTATTAGTTCACGATGTTTTCGTTGCTAATACTCTTCGACCTGGAAACAGTTGTTGAGTTCACGCTGTTGGATCGAGTCAGCTTCAAACACGAATACTCCAAAGTAAACCGAGCTCGCGAGAAAGTGGTTTCTAAGTTTTGAATCCACCTCAAGGATTTCCAAACATTACCCTAAATCATTCGGAATAGATGATGTACGCGATGGAGCACGGCAGGGGAATTTATTAACGCGAGCTCTCGATTCTGCAGCAAACCAAGGCAAACACGATTCGAAACACTGCGGCGAGTTGGTCGAAAGAAATCAAACTTTCAGAGTTGGATTATTATAACACATCGGTTAGTTTGAGAGTCTTGATTTTCTGAATTTTCTGAAAGGAGGTACGGTATTGTGCGTAAAAATATAAAAATTTAAATAGTACAAAATGATATATTAGACACGTATTGATGTTGAAACGTAGTATGTAGAAATTTAGTTTATTCAACGTATAACATATTAACAGCGTACGAAGTATGTAGAAATTTAGTTTATTCAACGTATAACATATTAACAGCGTACGAAGATGATTAATATGAAGCGGGATTTATTTACATAACAATAATTGGAACAATTTTCTAGTCGATGTTAGACTTTGCATTTCTCATTGAAATTCGAAAGATTGAAGAATAAAAATAATCATGAAATACGACACACGTGTATAATTCAGGAAATAATGAACAATGTGCTGCAAATAATATAAATATCAATTAATATCGTAACAAATTTCAATATAAAATATAGAAAGACTTCGTTTGACGAATTCACTTCATACGTATTTTCTCCTTTAACTAAAAGATGATTGCAAACTCGAAACTCGTGTAATATTCGTTCTATTCTTAAGATGTCTTTGTAGCAGCGTAGGTAAATAACAAATATATGATACATCCGCAGTACATTGCAGTACAATGAAAAGAAAAGAAAAAATGGTAAACAATATACATATAACAAACTATAAGAGACATATAATACAATTGTATAGAACATTGATGGATCTCAAGCTATCGACAAATTTATTCAGTATTCGTGACTAAATATCAACAGTGCAGTGAGGAACAAAATTCGAAACATCCTCGTTCTCGTCGCTTGCAAACACTCCCATTTGACAAGGGCAGTCTTAAGATCTCTTAGTAGGAGCTTGGGTATTTCGTAACACACAGAGTCAAGCGTACGCAACACAAAGACGAGAGAGAGAGAGAGAGAGAGAGAACGAGAGATCGATGTGGAAATCTTCTTACATCAGAGACGAGTGCATTCGTCAAAGGATTGAGAGAGACAGCTGCTGGCGTCTCCATTGTTATTCCACTCTACCACCAACCTGTATTCCACTTTATTTCTCTCTCTCTCTCTCTCTCTCACTCTTTGTCTCTGTCTTTCTTTCTTTCTTTCTTTCTCTCTATCGTCACGCAGTTAGCGTGATCCCATAGACAAGGAGGACTGCCTTTCAACCAGCGCAAACACGACACTACACACGACAAACAGCTACGAAAACACGTTTCTCCGACATTGCCAGCAGATTCCAAACTGTCTTTCCCTTTTCTTTTCGGTTTCGATCTAGCACACGTTCCACTTTAAGCTTTTTTTGGTTCTGGTTCATTGTCAGACTCTGTGAAGAATTTCTAAAAGTTCTCAGCGAAGGTTTAGGGCTACGAATGATTTGGAATTGTTTGAAATTGTTTGAAATTGTTTGAAATTCAATTAAGTTGCAAAACGATCGAAATAACAGGGATTCTGCTTTACACAGTGGTATTGACCGTGCAAGAATTTCAGACGCAAGCGCGCGTCAAGTTCACGAATATTACACACAGTGCAGATTAATCTGCGTGAGATAATTAATTTTGTAACGTTGGCTGATTACACACACGAAATGATTGGATAAGTCTTCGTCTTCGTACGGAATTCAAGAGCCAAATTGAATTGAAATTCAAATCCGTGGGAACAGAACTTTTGCATTAGCCCGGCTGGAAAGTATTCGTACATCTATTGTTGGTGAGATTTCATCGTGATAATCCACTTTCTTAGGAGCGCTTTGGCCCAGTTACATGTTTACACAGATGTGTGTACGATCTCTCGTCGACAGTGTAGCCAAAAGTTAGTTCGTCTGACGACTTGAAGGATATTTCGATTCAGTCCACAAGCATCTTTCTATGAATATTTAACCAGCTCACGGGCAATATTGCGAAATTTGTGACCCTGGCGGTCCTCTGATTGTTGTACCAAGAAGAAATTCAGTTGACTTAATTATGTGAAAGAGCAAATTCATGTAAAACGAGAACGAGTATATATTTCGAGGGCCAGGTGGGCAAGTAGAGTGCTTTGAATAAAATAGAGTTGAATAAAGTTCCAGGTGAAATAGGAGATCAAATACTGAGCAAAAATTCACAAATTCAAGTTCGGTAGTTAATTACAGATTAAGTAGATAAACGAAATTCTACAAACGTCTGAAAAATAGAACGAAAACAACGACGAAGAACCTGGTAAATTCCGGATTTAATTTAAAAAATGAAGAAGGTACGAATTAACTTACGGAGTAACTATGAAATAAAATCCACGGAATCACGGGGACAATGATTATTCAGATATTATTCGAAAGAGAAAAAAAAAGAGAGAGAGAGAGAAAGAAAAGGCACACGTGGAGAAAAACTGGTTACTGGAGAGGAAGAGCCGGTTATACATCACGCGGCGAACAACAGGATTTCTGAAATTTTCACGTCCCACGGAGATGGCGGGGATTTTTCTGGTCTCTCGCGTTTTCAGATCACGTTTTCCACCGTTTTCAGCCGGTGTCACGCGGACGCCGGGATTAATTAACATGGGATCGCGTCACGCTGCCGAGAAACCGGAATTCCGCGCGAATATTTATCGCCGCGCGGCGAAATTGCAGCTAATGGACTTTAATTCGATGAATCGAGCGCCACGGACGAAAAAACACACACGGCCAGTTCTGTCAATATTGCGCGAACTCTCGCAACAGTTTTCCGCCTGTGTCACGTTGATTCGATCACTGAAAAACATCCTGCAAAACCCGAGGTCTCGCTGCTCGTGGACAGATTGAATTGCTCGTTGATTTGTATAATATCTCAAGGTCGGTTTATCTGGGAAATTTTAAGCATTCTTTTTTAAGCTCTTCCGCGGTTCTTTTTTGATAATCTTGCGATACAAGTTAAAAATTGAAAGTCACGTAGATTATTTTGCATTTATTCGTGATTATTTTTCATTTGTTTCACTCTTTGAGAATCGAGTACTCGTTGAAGAAATATTTTCGAAGCATTACTAATACTATAATAAACAACTCTCTGTCTCTTGCAAAGTTGAAAGAAAGATCCGTCAAAAGCAACATCCGTCGCCAAATCGACCTAAACACGCTGCAACCTCATTCCCTAGAAAGACAAAAGAAAGGAAAGAAAAAAAAACTCCCCAGACGGCAAGAGTTCAGTGTCTCGAGCAGAGTTGGCTTGGCTCGTCAGCCAAACAGACGAAAATCACGAACGCGTCGGTGCCAGAAAAAGCCATCGAGCAGCAGATCGTCTTCTCTGCCAAGATTTCGCCGGTGTCTGTCGCCGTTCGCGAGCGTGAAAAACGAAAAACGACGCTTCGAAGCTTCGAGCTCTTTCTTTCTTTCTTTTCTTCTCCCTCTCCCTCCCTTTTTTTGTTCTTCCTCTTTCTTTTTCAAACGTTCCGGCGCAGCTGTTGCGTTTCACGAGCGATCGTTGACGTCCACATTTCACGCGAAAATTATCTGCCTCTCTCTCTCTGGGAAAACTTCCGAAATAACATGAGAAACTGTACGAGAAACTTGAGAATCGATAGAGACAGTTCGGTTGAGCTATGAAAAGACACTCGACATTTTGTCAAACCTTTCAGTATTTTAATATAATGTTATCATTATTATCTAATAATTTTCGTACAATTTTTCCTCAAGTTTTTTTTACAACAAATCGCAGACAAGCCTCGACACAGTGAAAAACAATTGCATTTTCCCTTCGTTATAACGTCAGAAACATGTTGAGCGACCAGTGTTCAATCCTGATCAATATTGTTTTTATTCAGAAGTAACTTTTTTCTACCATCATGACACTCGAAACGTTCGAGCGGGTCAACAGTCGATCGATCGCCCCTTGGCGTTCAGAATCCCTCTCCCTCGCAAAAGAATCCGCGAGCGTCACAGCGACATCCCGAAATAGCGGGATGTTGGGCTCGAGGAAGTTGAGAATTCGTGGAATCCTCACGACGGAGGATTCGCGATTCGAATATTTTTGTCCCGCGGGATGCCAGGCTTAAGTGACCTCGCCATGATTGAGCGGAATGTTTGGCGTATGGTAATTGAACGCGACAATATTTGGATGAAGCATGGTTGAACGACGTTTGAACAACGTAGCTTGTACGTGCACGTGTATAATGTATTCGAAGAATATTTGAGCACAGTATATTTCATCGACACTTGAGTATAATTCGACAACATTATACTTGATCAACATTTTGGACTCAATATATTTGAGCAACGCTCGAGTGCAATGTCTCTGAGGAATATTTTTGAAGCGCGATATATTCAAGTCATATTTGTTGAAGAATATTCGGGTGCAATGTGTTTAAAGAATATTCTATACACTCGAGTACGATATACATAAAATATTTGAAAAATAATTAAATACAACGTACGTCGATCGACATTCAACTAATAATATGTTTAATGCAACGACATATCTAAACTTCATTGAAGTACAATGTGTTTGATCAACGGAGAAAATTAGAGAAATATATTTGTGGCCAGTTGAACAATTTAAAAATGAATTGCCAGTCGATTGATTCATATTTCTATTCGATCAGTTAATTGTTTTCATTAAAGAAAAGAAGAAATCAGCATTCGAGTTGTTTGTAATTTGAGCCTTCGTTCGAACAACAGAGTTTCGATTATATTTTTGATAGACGAGAGATTTAATTATAAATTTTATCGAGAATCGTTTCGAGTAGATTAATTTTTGAATAGATAATAATTGTTGCATTTATTTAATTTGGTCGAGTGAGAAAGTCAATTATTATTAACCTTGCACTTTATTTTTTATGCGAGTCGACGTTCAATAATCTCTCGTTCTATCGTGTCAACCAATTAAATCCAGGAAAGTCTAATTATACGAAAGCCAAATTATTCATCTAGAAAGAATCTGCTTAAAACAGCGAAAGAACAGAGAGACCAGGCAAAACTAACAGAAATAACAAAAGTGCATCACGCGAGATCCGTTGCATGAAAAATTCAGTAACGTGCCTTCAACCACCTTTCAAGTATTCATTCGACAGGCAACCGTGCGCGGAAGTCGCGGCCGAGCTCTCTCTGACATTTTTCTCTTAATTATAAACTCCCGTTTCTCGCTCCATAATATCACGACACATTTCATTTTTAATTTCGCAAATGTCGAGAGAGTAATCTTTCTTGGTTTTACAATACAAATATTTGCGAGTTGACAGTTGAATGTTGTCTAAAAATTTAAATTTTAATGTCCGGGAATTTCAAAAATTCCGAAACTTTGAATTCAAATGTCTGGGGATTTTAAAAATTCCGCAGATAACTTTCAATTACATATCTGAGAATGTTAAAAATTTTAAAAATTTCACAGGATGAAGCTTCAAAATTTCGAGAATTCTAAAAATGCGCTATGCACCCACCTAGTCTACTGATAATCGTAATTGCCAAAGGAACATAATTGCCTGTCGCTTCAAGAATCGTGCAACGATTTACCAAAAAAGAATGATGTGCCGTTTAAAAAAGGGAAATCATGCTCGCGTGAGGGGAACCGTTTCGTCCGTCAGATCGCAGATCTCTGCTAATGGACGTTGATTCGTGTTTGCTGTTTGTTGTCGGGCATTGTAGCGAGCAAGTGGAATACGATGATCGTGGTCAGACGATGCTTCCCCCGTACAAGTGACGAGAGGAACGTTGAAAACGGTGCATCTTGCGATTGCTGTTGAACGATTGCCTCGTTGCCCGAGACTCTTTAATCTGTTGTTTTTCTGCGAAACAGTGGTGGAACGAGTCTTGAGAGTGATGAAAAGATCTCTCACTCCTCCAGTCACTCGAAAAGTTTGCTCTCTTGGCAGAGATTCTCGCGATCACTCGAAGCTATTAATTTAACATTAACAATTCAAACGATAACGATACGCGATAATTTCATTTAAATTATTTGGCCCGCGAGAGTTTAATTTCGAATTAGTAATTTGAAATCTCTGGTAAACAGCAATTAAACTTTGACTTCAGTTTTCTGTCGAGTGTTCGTTGCGACCGATTTTTACAAAATTTCGATTCTTCTCGGATGAAAACTTGCTCGAGCAAGAATTAAAAGTTTCCCGCTGTTACCTTCGCTGCTGTTATCGCGTTAGTAAGGACGCCTAAGCTAATTGAACGGTTAAAATTATCAGGAAACGCATTTTATCCGCCGGCAGTTATCGTCGAAGTGGCGCTCACCGTGTATGCGGCAAAATAACCGGTGGATACGCCGTGAAAGCACGCTAATTGGCCCTATTACCCTGTTAACGAACAACGTAATTGACCTCTCTCTCTCTCTCTCGATAAACTTGATGTCGAGCGATCCACGACGTCGCGGAACCGATTCTTCCTCGCTCGTGAATGCATCTCGATACGTCGCGCTATACATAGCACATTCGGTACGTTGGGAAATACTTCTGCCAACTGGCGATTGCGTGTCGTTTCGAAAACTCGAGTCACGGAGCCAAGAAAACGAGTAATAATTGTCGTGGGACCGGCCTTGCGTGAAAACAGGCAATTTTGCAATAAAATTACAAACGATTGTGCTTCAATTCACCAAGATTTATCGGGAATGAGGCTCGGAATGAGATATCTTGAACGAGTCCAGAGTTAGAGGAGACAGATCAAACATTTAGACGAATTGAAAGTTAACGATTCGAAAGTTGTGGAATTTAAAAGAATTGAAAATCTTCGGATAGATGAAGAATTTGAAATATAGTTCGCGGAACTTGGAGTGCTAACTTTTGAATGATTTTGCTTGATGAGAATTCGATTTCTCTAAAATCTATTGAGGTTCAGAATAAAGTAGAATTGAACGAGTGAAGAGCTAGAGAGACAGATCAAACATTTAGACGAATCGAGGGTTAAAGATTCGAAAGTTGTGGAATTTAAAAAATTAAAAATGTTTGAGACGTTAATTGAATTTGGAACAGTTCAATTCATTGATAATTATCAATAAGTTTCCCCATCAAATGATTAGTACTTACTTATTAGTATTTATCAGTATTAGTATTGCTAACTTATACTAGTAATCACTAGTAATTATTAGTATTCAATGTAGTATTAGCATTTACAGTATTAGTACTTGTAGTAATTGTAAAATACTTATTATGCCGTTATTGAATATTTCTTTTACCGAAGCAACTTAAATTCAACCTCCCTAATGCATGACTATTAAAAGGAGAAGCATTATAACAAAGAAATAGTGATAGTTTTATGTATAAAGTGAAAAGTAATATAAATAGGATTTAAAAGCGATGTTTAACGATCGATTCGAGGCATGGGTAACAAGTTCGAATAATTCAACGTGGACGAAACGTTTTTCCGTGAACGTGGCAACCCTGAGGGCTAATTCACGCTGGTTGCACGAGCAAACAGAAACTGCTCGATGAAATGTGCACGCAGTGTTTGTTTTTTAGGGGAGCCAATACGGATCTGGTATCCAACTGAAGTGAAAAAAAAAAAAAGAAGAAACGAACGCGCGCTGCAACATTCTGTGTTTGCTTCGTCCAAGCTATCGTGAATTCAAATTTCCGCTTGAGAAACGAAAGGCAAGTTTTCTGTCAATTAGAGGAAGATTTTAGGAGAAAAAGGGGTTCTTTTTCTTTTAACGACTGCAAAAGCATACTTGCTTAATGTAAGCAAGGTTAAAATCGTTGAATTTAATTCTCTTGTATTTTTATAAAAAAACGTACGGCGAACGTAATTGAAGATATTTTTCGACGTGGATTTTTCTGTGAAATATTCCGTGAATGCTTTGTACGATTTGTTCGTTATATCAATCATTCCGCGAAAGTTTCGCGATGGGACGAATATTATTACCGTGAATTTAAAATGTTTCATTTCCTCTGTAGAGAGGAAATTGTTTACAAACGTAAACTATGAAATTTATCATTTCGTTGAAAGTGTCGAATCGACGAAGAAAAGTTGAGAAATTGACGATAAATTCCGAGCTGCGAGCAATTCGAAATTCGAAAAGGGGATTGTCCCTTCTACGAACGGCCGAGACTTTCTGCAGGCTGCGATAAATTAATTAAAAAACTGGGCAGAGGCGGAAAAAGGGTTTGCAAAAGTTTGGAAAGTATTACGCGGGAGAGAAGAACTCCTTTCTGCCAATTTTAATTAATTAAATTCTGTTTGGCAACGAATGAGATCTAAAGAAAATTAGAGAATGCAGATACAGAGCGTTCCCGTGAGAAAAAAAAAAAATTAGCAGAACCGAGCAGAACCGAGAAAATACTCGACACAGAGAAAGATAGATAAGTTCCAAAAGATTATTTCCAAATGTTATCAAAATTTCGATTTCCAAAACATTCCATAGAAATTCGTAGTCTCTTCTATAATAATGTTTGATAAGGGAGAGATTCTCTGGCGTCTTTTCCAAGATCAGAGTGATAATGATGTTTGATAAAGGAAGAAAATAAGGTGAAGTAACGGGATCTTTACTCATCGTAGAGAGATACAAGCAAAAGCTCCCAGGAGAAAGGAGTAGAAAGAAAACAGTGGACTGGAAGGCTGCCGGCTTGAATTATGCAAAATGCTATAGCCACTCTCTCTCTCTCTCTCTCTCTCTCTCTCTCTTTCTCTCTCTGTACGAGTTGGAACACACTCGAGCCATACCATGTGCCCTTCTTACTCGCGATATTAGTTTGACATCGTATCTTTTATAGCGCGTTTTATCTTTACGATGTGTGCATTCGTAGTATTCGCACGATAGGCAGAATATTGTCTTACAGCTGAAAGAATTTGTATTTGTATTCCGAGTGTTCGTACGAGTGACACGAAACAGTTTGAAATTCCAGATATCAATGAAAATTGCAGAAGAAACTACAGTGAGATGAATTAATTTGATTGAAACGAAGAAAGTAAAATTTGAAGTTTAGTCGTTCGAAACTCTGTTGAAATATCCAGTCGGTTTTATTTCTACACCTTTGATAAAATTGTCTAAAATAACAGTGGGTTAATTTTTACAAAACTTTGCTAAAAATAATTGTGAATAAACTTTTTTTTGCTTCCTTTTTGGCGAAATACAATTTTCTTAATAAATAGAAATAAAAGCTGCTGTTTTATCTTTTCTGCTAGCGTCCATCTCCTCGCGTCGAGTTGATTCATTTTTACGTAATAGAGGATAACAGATAATTAAGGTAAAACTTAAATGAGAATTCATTTGAACAAGCACCCGCGTGGGTGTCATTAACAAATTCTCCTACGCCAGCGAAACGATGAAATCTTCGTAACAGCGAATCGTGACGCTCGTCAGTTGTAATTCCTCTCAAAACTCTTGTGGAAATTTTTATTTTCTTACGTGAACAGCAGTTGCGCTGAACTTACTCCCCGAAGAGATGAAATTTTTGTTGCCAGAACACCCTTTCGGGATGTTATTACATCCTGAAATTTAATCGAGTGTCTTTAATTTCTCGGTAGAGGAATATTTATATTTACGAGAGAGTTTAATTAATATTTCTGAAAATATCAAATTCCGCGGAGGCCTTTGTAGTTCTGTTTTTATATTTGTCATTCTGAAAATCACGCGAAATTAAATTAAACATTTTCGAAAATCTCGAGATGCGTAAAATCGAGAAAATTATTAAAATTCCAATTTCGATGTTCGACAAGCGAGGTATTTTTTTTTTTTTTTTTCACATCGGACGTTTGAAATTAAAAAATTTAACTGCGAAAGTTTCGCCCATTGAAAAATTGAAAAGCTCGATTATCTGGGTTATTTAAAACATTCGAAAATTTCAGAAAATCCAGAATTACATAAAACAAAATCCAGAATTAAATATTTGACAATTTGAGAGCTTGGCCATCGAAAATTTCGAAGACTCGAGAATTTTCTCTTTTCACAGTTTAAGTAATCAATCAAATGAAATATCAAAAAGAAAAAAACTTCTGGAAAACTGCTCGAAAAACATCTCGATTTCACGGAGATTTTAATGTTAATTTTCGAAGCTCAGACTCGAAAGAAAAATTACACCTCATTTGAAAATTACACGTTCGACTGTACAAGCTTCCATTGTAACAGACAAATGGTTTATCGTTGGTAAAACATTGCGGCAGACTTGACGGGTGAAATCGATCGATATCAGTCATTGTCGGTTGCATGAGAAGCTTTAATTGGCCGTGTTTCATCGTCGATGCTCGCTTCATTTCCCCCGCGAAGCCTGAAAAATCGCCAACGCGCTCCAACGCCTCTGGAACCAATTATATTTCATCGCGATCGCATGAAATTCACGAGCTCTTAATTATTCTGACGGAATAAAAAATGATTATTGTGTAATTCGATATCATCGATACTTGACTGTGAGTTGAGATTTTTAATACTCGATACTTGATACTATTGATTACTCGATACTTGATACTTGATACTTGATATCATTGATTGCTCGATACTTGACAAATTAATTGCTACTGTTGCCATCATTTTAATATTTTATTGCGTATATTCGTTTCAGTTTGTTAAAAATTGACCTCGTTGTAAAATGAACAATCGTAAAGTTTATTATTACCGATACTTGATTGCCAAGTACAATTGATTCCTGGTAATATTATTTAGTATACTTGATATAATTGGCATTTGTACTTCACATCAGTTTTCCTGGCAAATTCAGATGTGTGATTGATACAATTGAGACTCGATACATCGTTAGCATTTTCGAAAAATCTTGCATCATAACTTTCAAGTGTATCAAATTTTATCAATACAATTGTTATTATACGAACGAATATGCTCTTACAAATGAATTTGTTACAGTCCAATAATTCATTTGCACCTGTGTATGAAACGGCAGAAAATACGTGAAATCAACGAACTGCAACAAAGTGGATAAATTGAAATTAGAAATTATTACGATATCAAGGTTCAATCCAATTAGGTCAATTGCCCTTTGGGCAAATCGAATTCAGAAATTAACTCCGTCTCGTTAGGACACGTAGAGAGATAGTAGAGAAAGAGAAGCGGCGGATTGCATAGAAATCGCTCTTAAATAAATTAAACGGGCAGTTTCAGTCGCGTCCCGAGGGATTCCACAGCGATTCCAGGGAAAAATGAATTTTCTCGCGGGAATTTTTCCCGTGAAAATACCTACCGCGCAGAAAGATTGCGTTCGTGATTGGGTTCGTCTTGTTTTTTTTTTCTTTTCTCTCTCTCTCTCTCTCTCTCTCTCTCTCTCTCTCTCTCTTACTTTTATATCGTTTTAGAAATCGACAATCTCTCTCTCTCTCTCTCTCTCTCTCTCTCTCTCACTCATATGAGAGACAGCTCACTGTGACGAGAAAACACGTGGAAAACTTTCCGTATTATTTTTGTCTGTTTTCAGTAGTTTCAGGCTAATTTCACCTTTTCCATTTTATTCTTGTGAAATATTTGTTCTACGCTGTTTTCGTTTTGTGTTCGTTACTTATTTTTCCATTGGTTAATTAAAAAGTCGCCGAATGAAAAAAATATTTGTTGAAAATATTTTCCGTTTTTTGACGAATCACTGGGTTCTCTGTATCTTTCTATTTTTTTATTTTTTATGTATTAAATATGGAAGAGAATATCTTTCACGTTCCATTTGGGATATTTGTGTAAATAAAAATTTTACACCCCAAAAATAGGAGAAATATTCTTCATTCTTTTCATTTTCGAATATTTTCTGTTTTCTAGTTCAAGTCAAATGGTCAAATACTCTTTATTCTCTGTCTTGAACGTAATTTCTACTTTCTATCCCAAAAATGTAAAATAGCCACCTTGGTGGTATTTTCTGTTTTTCATTCCAAATTAGATATTTCTATCTCAAAAAATGCATTCTACTCTCTATTTTATGTCCGAGTAAAGTAAAAAATTAATCCTCGTTTTCTACTTTCTGTCTCAAACATCTAACAGTATTTTTCTCACTTCCCATCTCAGAAAACGAGAGATAATTAATATAATATAATTTAATTTTCTGGGATAGTTTCTTTTAGATTTACGTGATTTGAATGATTTTTTTGCAGTTTTTCTGTTTTAGTCGTTCCAGCATTAGATTTCTATCTGAAAAATATTTCTACCATCTTCCTTATGTTTCGTATACGGGCACGATAGAAATTGAAGAATGTCACATTGCGCGATAATGCTCTGTTTTCGAACACGTGTACATTCGTATCGGAAAAGAAAACGATAACATTGAAACGGGTGAGTCTTCCCCTACTCCAGGCGCGTCTTTGCTCGAGTCACTACCCTTGAGGCTTAACATTCAGTCTATCCGCGACAATTTCAGAGCGTGCTTCGCCTTATCTCGTTTCACGGTCGCCGACACCTAGCAAATAATACCGGTGCTGGAGAGATTCCTGTAATTCCTCGGGGCCATTCACGATGCTGTTTTCGTCCCTCAGTTACTGTCGTAAGTTTCTTGCACGATTTTTTTCTCTTTCTCGCGCGCGTTGCTTCTCGAAGTAAACACGTGCTGAAACGCAGTTTCAAACATCTGACAAAAATCCAAAAATATATATTTTTGTATATATATATATATATATTAATATTGTATAAACTTTTATATATATAAAATATTTGTATATTTTTATATATATATTAATATTGTATAAACTTTTATATATATAAAATATTTGTATATTTTTATATATATATTAATATTGTATAAACTTTTATATATATAAAATATTTGTATATTTTTATATATATATTAATATTGTATAAACTTTTATATATATAAAATATTTGTATATTTTTATATATATATTAATATTGTATAAACTTTTATATATATGTAAAATATTTGTATATTTTTATATATATATATTTATATTGTATAAATTTTTATATATATTTTATGCTCTCAGAAAATTTCTAAAATATATATTTTCGATCAATGTTTTTTTGGGTGTATTCGATTTTTAACACTGTATCCGAAAAATTGAAGTGCAAGGAATGGGAAAAGGGTTTATATAATACGACGAACTTTCGCTCGTGTATTTTATAAAAATCGCTCGAATCTTTCGAAAGTACAACATTGGACATCTGTGAAAATAATAAATTGATCATTTTGATCATTTTGATGTATTTGACAAGAGGAAGATTTTTCAGGGAATAAGGCAATATTGTTCAACAGATATGTCTCCTTCTTATTTTCTGCTCGTGGTGTGAATTGATGTCTTTATTATATCCTTCAGCTCGGCATCGCGTTTAATCCACGTCGACGCACAAAATTTGTCTCGTTCGCGTTCTATGACTTTAGTACAAATTTCGTCGTTTTATCTCGCTGCTGGAACTAGTAGTTGAAATATGAGAGAAGATGACGTTGAAGAGTTGAACTATTATATATTCGTATCACTAGATTTGCGGATCTTTTATACCCTGCTAGATATTCTACATATTTTTGATTATTATACGCATTCGTAATACAAATGCATAAACATCTGCAACTAATTATTGTAAATTATGAAATTATTTACTATTATATTCTGTTGTTATTGAAAATAAGATACACGGTTCATTAAATCAAAAAGAAGATCATAGTATAATGTACTATATTATGTTACTCGTCCAAGCGGAAAAATACGTAAACACAGTATTATTAAAAATAAAAACACACGGTCCAATAAATCGAAAATAATTTATATTTATCGTTCAATTCAACGAACAGATTCATAATTTCAAAGAATATTTCATACTAAAATACATTTTATTGCAAATTACTAGAATTAATCATTTACTACGGTCAATTAGCAGTTAAATACCAGTTTATCAAGTATCGTTGACCGAAGTTTACAAAAAAAAAAGGGAACATCTGAAGGAGGAGCGCGAGAGGGATGAAACTAGCTCGAAGGTGCTGTTAATTTAATTATTTATCGAACTAACGTAATCGTTGAGCACCGGTACTTACAAAGACGGTAATTACCAGAGCCTCTAGTGATTTGATGTTTGGCAAAACTAAAGTTGCTACACAGCCTCGGATGGTAATTCAAACTTTAATATCGTGTAGTGTTCCAATTAACTGCCGGTATATTCTGCGAGCCCGAATTAGCTTTTCCGGTTTGATTAACTGTTCCAGCCAGCGCTGAACTCGCAGAATAATTGAATGCTTGTTCGATTACTGAGCATTCCTCGAGTCACGACACACCTTCCGAGTCAAAATTCGGCGAGCCGACCGATTCGATTCGAAAGACGTATATGTTTTTACTTTTATCGTAGTCTCGTTCTCGTAGTTTCCACTGTGAAAGTCTCTCGGAAGATGTTGTGCTGTATTTTTTTTTTTTTTTAAATTGTTCCTTAATCCCTGCTGATAGTTTTTTTTTTTTTATCAAAGTTCTTTAACTCTGGTTCGATTGATTTCTTTTTTTTTTTTTTTTTTGAGACAGTTCTCGTCGAATCCTCTGAATCAGATGTTAGCAAATAAAATCATTCGAGGAAATTCATGAGTGAAACGATACGCAGGTTGCCCGTGGCGGGTTGAAATTGAAGTTGCATAATGCAACAGCGAATGAATTTTTCAACGGATCGCCCGAGGTTATGAAATTAACGAAATTGTGAATATGAAGACAAACAAAATTCTGAGCGTAAACGGGTAAACGAAGTTTCGTATATGAAGATGAATAAAATTTCAGGGCGTAAGAATGAGTAACATTCTATGCGCGAGGACGAACAGAGTTCGTTAAAAATACGAAGATCGATGAAATTCCAAAGGCAGACGAAATTCCAAATGTAAGAAATAAAGTAGCGTAAAATAAATATAACAAATGAAATTCCAAATTCTTCAACCTTCTGCCATGGAGCACGCGAATTTTAATTCCGTCGACAACATTTTACACGCGAATTGCGTATTCTCCGCAGAGCCGCCGGTATCTTTTGAGAAATTCAAATGAAATTGCGAACATTTTTCAAATTCACGCGTCAGTCGGTCACTCTGGTCGAAAAATTTCAATAACTCCTGTATTCCCGACAATCCAAGTATTCGCCAAGTTGTAAAAAAATCGCCGGGAATCGTTGGGGAACGTGACGTTTCGCAAAATTACAGGCACGAAGCAAGAAATGTAAGAAATTTCCTGTTCACGGTCTCTGGAGAAATTCATCTGTCGTTGCAATTCTCCCGCGTGTCTACCCTTGTCCGAAACGCCATTTTACTCACGATCGATTCTGAAAAAGTGTCTGAAAAGATTTTTTTCATAAAAACCTCGTCGCGAGTCGAGAGTGGACGATACATTTGTTTGAAATGCAAATTACACGCTCTGGTACATATTCATGCAGTCAATCTGTTTTGATTGTCGTTGAATATATGCAACATAATGGAGAATTTCGCGTCCGGGGTGGGAGGATTTCAATTGTCTCGTACGACAAGAGCGACGAACAGTTGACTCTCGTTGAAATTCAGTGGGAAGGGTAAGAACTCCTTTTTTGTTTGGAATGTGTCGGTAATGAAGGGACCTGCGTGTGAAATAAATTTAAATTATTTTCATCGATACTGTCTTTTTTTTTTTTGGTTCAGTGTGAATAACCGACAAATTTGGATCGTAACCATAAAAAATTGTCATCCCTTGACTCTGTAAAGCTACAAATATTTTATCGAATAAAATTTGTTATTAAATTATCAAGAAAAAAGGGTGAAAAGAAGTTCAGTTTGTAGGCGTTGAAAGAATGAAGTTGGAGTTGGAATGTTGTAGCGTCGCGAATAAAGACTCTGAACCTTAGGAATGTTGCGTTTATGGTCCCGTCGGGTACAATAATGTCGACGCGACGTCCCACAGGCATCGTTTCAAGGAACGAGAGGAAATTTCAAATAAACTAACGAAACACGAAACTGTTGGCGCTTTTCCTACGTACGTACATACGTTCTCGGATATCCTTTGGCTCTTGAAATTTTTAGATCTCAGCTGGTAGATCGTTAGGAATTTGATATATTCCTTTTACGCTACTGTCTCCCTCATGTGAGGAAGAAAAAAAATACTTCCAGATCTTATGGATCTTATAGGAATTCAAAACCAAATGAGAAACTAAAATGAGAAAAAGAGAATCCTGTATGAGGAAGAAAGAGCTGACAATAATTCAAATTAAGTTCAAATTGAAATTAAGACCTACCACACGGATAATTAAAACTAAGAGACAAAAATTCGAGATCCTGAAGTTTGAGGAAAGTTTTAAAGAAAAATAATGAAGTAAGTGAGACAGTTAAACTTCGTGGAGAAAATTGATACAGTTCAACGTGAAGGGGAGAGACGAAAACGAGAGAGAAGGCCAATTCAGGATCTCGTAAGTGGCGAAACAAATGAAAACCAAATTAGAACTCTAGAAAAGAAAACTCGACAGAACGAGGAACCAGGTAATTCAGACTGATGCGTTCAAAAAAAAAAAAAGGAAAAAAGAAAGATCCAGGATCACGAAAGAAAATAGAAAAAAGAAAACACTCAGAATCTCACAAATAATACACGAAGATAATGAAAGATTAAAGAAAGAAAACCGTGCAATTTCAACGAAAGATAAGCCACAGCCAGGACAAAAAATATATTGAAAGAAATAGTAAATTTCGAAGGACTTGGACTGGCGAGTGAAACGCACGTTGCCGGAAATTTGTGTTGGCTGAGACTGGAATTCACGTTCGCAGGAACGTGAATTGCTAAGCAATGATCAAGCGGCGCGTGCACGAGCCGGATCCTCGGTCTGGTTGGATCGATCGGTGCAGCTGGCTTGCAATAACGTATTATCACCGCGATTCACAGTCGACGTGGCCTACGTCTGACCTAGAACTCCGACAATCTGGCCTACGAGGTCCCCTTAAATCATGCGGAAACGGATCGCCCGGGGTGGTGCAGGCAGCGTCGCGTGGGAACTCGCCTTTAAACGATAAAGGCCAGAGAAACTGGAACACTTTCGATGAACACGCTCGAAATGTTCACCGATTCGCGCAGCGTGATTTAATTTTCTGATGCACCTTCACTGTGAGTTCGGTGTTTCACCTTTTGTGATGTTGGATTACTCGAGTCTTTTCCCTTTCTTTTTTTTCTTTTTTTCTTTTTGTTTTACAGTCGTGGGTTGAAAAAAAAGGAAGCCATAATAATTTCATCACGAATAATTAGGTCTGTAGAATTATCTGTATAATAGACTTAGAATTGTCTAAATCTGTTATACAACGTACGCTTGTTGGCCTAAATTCTTAAAAACTTTACCCGTTACTATGTACGATGTATCTTCGCGTTTGTGTTGTCGTGTGTTGAAAAGATGGGATAATCAGTCTAACAATTAGGTCTGTATGTAATAAAAGAAATTATTTAACGTGTGTTGAGAGGTAGAGATACTGTAAATAATTTCACGATGCATTAATTATGTCTGCGAAAAGAATGATTTAATTCCGTGAATTAAAATGATGATCTTGAAAATTTACATTTCCGTGTTTGAGATCGTCGCGTGTTGAAAAGAAGGGACACCAAAGTAATTTCATAGTGTAAATTTTTAATTAGACTAAACTTCTACTAGTAGAAGTCGTCCAACGATCGAGAAACGAGGAGCAAAGGAATTGATCGTCATTCTCGGGTCTGTAAATCACGAATTCTATTAATAGGGGGACCTGTTTCGTGAAAATCCCTCGGTGCCAGAAACGTTTGCCAGAATTCAGCCAGAATTCATTCTTTCGGTTGGAGTGCTCTAGAGCTCGACCTTTACCAATTTAACGCTTTAAGGAGCCAGGCACCGCCCACCCACGTCGCGTTTCACACGATTTATCGTGTCGACACTCGGCTACACCTCTCTTAATTCGAGTAAGTCGAAAAGTTCCACAGCTCGTGCCTTGCTCTAGATTGCGTTAACATTCCTACCGGTATTACGTCGATGGGACACGGTTTAATCGATTAGATTCCATTCGTCGGGATTACACGCACCGTGCGTTTTTCGAGTAATTTAATTTTGGTACCAAATCCAGAGTTCGAGGAATATTCCCCGAGTGAAATTTTGAGGGACATTTTAAATCGGAAAACTATTTTTTTTTTTTTTTTTTTTTTTTTTGTCGAAATAACTTCATTCGTTAAATTATTTACGAAATGAATAAATTGTAGATGTAACTCGATGATGAAACGAAACGAAATTTATTAAAATTGTTGCCCGGATGCAACGGAGTTTTTAAGTACAAATAGTAATAAACTCATCGTTATTATTTACACGAATATCGAAGATTAATCGAGTGAATAATAACGTGAAGAAATAACATTTCGGTCGTCATAATTTGAAATATTCAGCGCACCCTGAACGAGAAGTGGATAATTTAATCCGCCCTTAAATAATTAATAAAATTTCGTTCAATCCTGCGTTTTGAAACGCCATCTCGAATTATTAATTGGACTTGATAGAAGTTGATTATTCATCGATTATTCAACCGTTGGAAAACTCAAAAATGAAATTCGAACGTTATGTTTTCATACACGTCGAGCGAGCTTATTACGTGACTCGGTGTTTATCTCTTTTCTGAAACCATTCAGCGGATATTAAGAAAAGGGAAATTAGGAAATTTCTCCGTGGAGAAGCCGTTCAAATATTTACACTTCCGGGGGGATGTTTCGTCGGTATGTTTTCGCGGAGCGTGTTCGTTGACACGTTAATTATATTTTCTCGCAAATACGCTGGGAACGAGAATATCGGCTCGAATAATACGCCTGGAGGTGTATTCGCTCGAATAATATTCGAGATTCATGCTACGAATGTTACGCGCGTAATTGCAGTAGACGAAGACACTTTCGTGTTAATAATTGCCGCATTCAATAACTTACTTTGAAAATGCCACTTCAAATGATCCACCGTTTCGATGACTGAAATATTCTCTACGAGAATTGTTTCTGTAATTTTCAAGGATCTGTAATGTAACATTTGATTGGAGACATATCAGAAATGCAAAATTATTCATTTTCTCTCAATATAATATCTCTCACTAAATATTGAACGTTGTCAATTACGATTAAAATAAACGAGGAGTAAATATATTTCTATTCGAATTTGGGCAATTAAATTCAATAAAAGTTTGGAATTCGCAATTAAAAGTAATCTCATCGGAGATTATTAGACTACAGATGTAGAGAGTAACTTCTCCCGCGAATATCTTTCGATTTTCACCTGTTCGCAGTGGTCAAAGGGAAGAGACAATCTGGCTCGTTACGGAATTAAGTTATCTTCCGCGAAACGAACAAATTATTAATAATCCTTTGAGAACGAGACTGAAGCCGCGGAATGCTCGGGAACGTGTAGAATCGTGGCGGAGCGGAGCGCTGCAGACGACAATCGCGAATATAATTGACAATAAGCGAAGTCCAGATTCAATTAAGTCGTCTCCGAGGGACTTTTTATCCCGTCATTGTTGCAACTTTCAAAAGCAGCGTAAAAGATAATTAATTGAGACAGAACGCGAAGTTCGCCTGACGAGGAAACATTCTGAAAGGGAGAAAAATACTCGACCTCGAGAATTTACAACGTGGAATCGTGGATTTTATTATTTTCCACTCCTGAACTTTAAGTTGGGATTAACCGTTTGTCCAAAGTCAAGTTGAAGAAATTTCGAGAACGAAAGTATCGTTCGAAGAACGTTTTTCATTATTATATTATACATTTCGACGATACTTACAATTTTAACGAGCAGACACTATTGCTACGACGATTGAATTTTAATTTTATTTTTCTCTTGCATTGTTTCGATCGTGCATTTAGCGTTTCGATATTCAATGCTTGAAATTAGTTAGAATTTCACATTGCACACCAGGAAATCCGATATCAAAATGCTCGGTATTAACTGCGATTAACATCGTGATTAGTATAGTATTGCATTATTCATTGCTAGTATTTAGTATTAGAGATCACAGTATCTAGTATTCATTTTCATCATTTTATTTAATTTCGCAAAGTGATATTGGATTAGCATTCGGTTCTAAAGTATCGCGATACTCAATTTTGCAGTTTTTGCTCATTCGTGTAAGTGTAACATTATAATTTGAAGTTCCGACGTACTGCGCGCGGGTAAATATCTATCGAAGTTTAGCGTGAAAGTATTTACACCACGGAATTCCGTCAGAAGCATTAATCACTTCGTCAAGCCTCTATTGTAACTCACAATTTACGATCTCCCTTTTGTCTCCCTCTCTGTATCGCATTACAACCACTTCCCACGTACCAACCGGAACATTCCATGACCCTATACTGCATAGACTAGCTGCTGTATTATGCAACTCGTGAACTTATCACTATCCGACAGTGACACTAAATCGCGAGACTTTCGAACCTGTCTAAACGAGATGAGAGAAAAGATCGATACTTCATTTATTATTTCCAATTATTATTATGATTGCCAATACAATTACAATGTAATCGAAGTAATAATGTTAACATTTTCATTGAAGAATAACTAATAATTAATTTATTAAAATTCGAAAGGTATAAAATTCTTGATGAAATGTACAATTGCAATTACGAGGTAACCAATCGGAAAGTATCATTTGGTAAATAGTTAAAAAGAAAAAATTATATTCTTTTAGTTCTTCACAAACTCTTTTTAATCTTCGTGGTTATTATTCAATTTAATTTGAAACGCATCAACAAACAACGAAAAGACAAGTTAAAAGAATCGGACCGATTCGCGAAGTAAATATAGAAACGCTTTGCGGGCGATCGTCTCCTGTAAAGCGTGCGTGCATAGATCCAAGAATATTCGATAGTAAGAACAGCGTGTCCCATAATATCGAACGCGTTTCAGCCCGGCAATGGCCACCGAAATTAAACGCCACTTGGCGGTCTAAGCGGAGAGACGTCCGTGCAAGGCATCTCTATTGTCCTCATTGTCAGAGACCATTTGCAAACTGACAGATTCCATTTCCAAAAGCAGCCGCGTGAATTAATCGCGCGTACCCTAATTCGATATGGGCCATTTCCCATTTAATTTCAATGACGGGCTGCCTCGTCCTCTGCCTCTGCTCCCTTTTCGACAATTAATTTCGAAAGTTGTTGCAGACATTTAATCATTACATATTATTATTTACGTAAATTTGACAAATGACTGTTAAATTATTGGCCAGAGTGACCGATGATCTAATTTCTGTTAGAAAGTGATTTATGATTGAATGTGAAACCGTAGAAAGATTCAAGATACCTTTGTCGTAAAATGTACAATCGATCGGACGATTCGGCATTCATGTTTTGTAATCTACGAGCAGTTTTTATTGAGGATTAGGATTATAATGGTTCGTGTTGCTTTCGCGAATGCTTCGAATTAATTTTGGAGTGGTTAATTGAGACCTTGACAGGGCTGCTCCATTTTTGGTGCAATGATTACCATTGCTGAGGAGTGTGGGGGTGTGTTTTACAAGCGAGGAGGTTTTGACCTGTTTCGAAAATGAGGTGACCCGTTTCAAGAACACGTTCGCGAATTACGTGGCTAAACTTGTCCGGAATATTTTCCGTTGTCAGTTGGTTTAGCATACATTCGAGGATTCAGAAGTTCAAAGATTCAATGTTCCGAAAAATTCGAAAATTCAAAGATTCTCAATGATACGAAGGTTCGAATATTTAAAAATTCGGATACTCAACGATTCAGAGATTCAGAAATTCGAACATTCGAAGAGTGTTTAAAAATTCGAAGAATGTTTAAAAATTCGGAAATTTAGATATTCAAAAACATTTAAAGATTTAACAGTTCGGATATTTAGAGATTCAAACAATAAAAAATTCGGAAATTCAGGTATTCGAAAGTTCGAACATACAAAGATTCAGAAATTCGAACTCGAAGAGACAAAAGTAATAAATAAAATTTGGAAGTTTGTCCAATTTAAAAATTTGGAGATCTAGATATTCAAGAATTCGAATATTCGGACATTCAAACGCTCAAAGATTCAAAGATCTGGATGTTAAAAGATTCAAAAATTCGGTTATTCAAAAATTGAAAGATTCAAACGTTCGAACATTCAAAGTTTCAAACTTTCAAAAACTCAGATATCATTTCAACAATTCGGGGATTCAGAGATTCACACGTTCGATAACTGTCAGAAGAATCTAAGATTTTGCCAATTATTGAACAATTTGATAGAGCAAATATTTATCACCGTGAATGCTTCCAGTCTGCGGCAAACCTCAAGCAGCTTAATGGTGTCGTATTCAAATCTCGATTAGGCAAATATCGCGTCAGACGATCGAGATGATCGTTTAGAAAAATGGATATTAGATTGTCGTCGGTGTTAAATTGCGGCAATCACGTCAACGTGCCCTCTAGGAGTCAGTGCTAACGACGATTGGATGAACCGGTGACGCGAGACGGATCGATCTTTCGCTCGGAGGCTCTCATCCGTGCGATTTTTCATAGTTTCGTGGAAGTGGAACGAAGCCAGACCATGCGGGGGAACACGAAAAGATACGATGTTTCATGGAAAATCGGTTGCAACCGCACAATGGCTTGACACGGATATATCTGATTGTTTCCTCCTTTGACAATTTCAATCTTCACTCTGCGACGACTAATTTTCGATGAATCTGAAGAATCATGCCCCATAAAATTCCGAATTTCTAAATTTAAAATTAAAGAGGTGTTTTAGATTAAAAATTGATTCTAAGATTCTAGGGTTATCTCGTGAGCTACGTTGTAAGTTTTCAAAATGCCTTTGAAATTATCTAGAACACTTTCGTCAGAAGTCCGAGCTATAATTAGTATAGATATCAGTAGGCACGATACATACCTGGTTCTAGGAATCAGTTTCCCGCGATAGCGTAAGTATAATCTTGTTGCAACAAGGCCTGTCTGATAACCAAACCTGGAAATATCGCCAGCGGTTGATGATCGATTTGAAATTAGACGAGGGAAACACGTCCCGTCGACGACGATTCGTCCCTGGCTATTGGCTCACGCGAAGGCATACTAATCCTTGAGAGTTAAACGTTTCTGGGTTAATCTGATCGATAGGGGAACTATGATAAACCCGCGCGCTCGCTCGCTCGCGATCGATCCAAGTTCGATCGATTCGTCTAAATCGCTTCGTTTCGCTTTAAAGTCGCTAATAGAACGACTGCTGTGAATCAAAAGACAACAACGTTGGTTGCTTTCCTTACTTACAAATTTTATTAAATAAGAAGAATGAAAAGTATTTTATTAAAAGAAGAATAAAGTATACAAAATTGAATCTCTAAATGAGAATCGTGCCACTTCGAGTTGTGTCGCTTGATATTATTAAAATTAGGAAACTATAAAAATCCCGAGGGTAACGAAAGGTACTCCAAAAGAAAGCCAACCCGAGAGCACAAACCAGACGCAGACTTACCTCTTTCAGCTTCCAAGTTAAACACCGAACGAGAGACTCGCGAGAGACAATCGCAATCGCAACCTGGATACCGTGATACCCGCAGTGATGACCCGGCGTGCCCTACGGGGATCAGGACTCGATCATCCCTGACCCGAGCCGCGATATTGCCACTGTTCTCTCGTCCTCGATCCGCTCGGTTTGCCAACTCGGCGCTGCTTCAAATCCTCTCCGATCCTCCGAGGCGAAACTTTATTTCCACGCCACATTTCAACTTCCTGAATCCCCTTCTCCCCTTCTCCCACCCCGACAGAACAGAGAACTCGGAAAAATGGACGACGACGACACGGACGAGAAGCGAGAGTCCCTGACTCTGGTGAACAAACTCTCTCGCAAAGAGTCGTCGAAAACGAGGCTGCTCGTGTCTTCGAAACTCGCGAAGCCGATGAGCACCAGGCTGGAGACGCGCCAGAGGAACTCGACCGACGATTCAGACACGGTGGAGTGCGCCTCGGAGAACGAAGTGGAGAACATACCGAGGGACGAGGAGGCGATCGAGCCCCTGGTGACTGACGAGAAGGGCAACAGGATCTCGGGTGGCAGGGATCGTCGATCCATCAACGTTCCCGAGGAGTCGCAGTCGATTGCGACGTCTAGACAGCAGATCGTGACCAGGACCACCAGCCTGAGAGTGAACGAGGAAGGGAGCAGAGTGTCGAGATACACCGGGACCAAGCTGGGTTTGTTCCACCGAAGTCCTCAGTCCTCGTCGAGCCAGGAGGAGTACGAGCCGGAGGTGAAGAGTCTGTCGAAGATCCAGAGGCAGCAACAGCAACAGCAGCAACACCTGTTGACGGCTGGCACCGCTGGCCACGTGACGGCCAGATCCATGGAGAGCCTCAGGACCTCGAGGAACTTTCTCAGCGCTGACGAGAGGTACATAGAGGACTCGAAGAGCTTGGAGTCCCTGTCACTGTCGTCCGAGTCTCACGTGGCCAGCTCCAAGAGCCACTACAGGAGCTTCCTGACGTCGTCCAGCAAGGACGTCAGGCGGATCGTGACCGTCGAGTCGAAGAGCAGCGACAACCTTCACAGGGAGGAGAGCCTGAACGCCGAGGTGAGGCGCGGCTTGTTCGCGAACACCGGCCTCGAGAGGAAGATACCGCAGCATCTCAGTCTGCCGCCACCTTCGAGCGTGTTCTCGCTGACGAGCCCCGGCGGCAGCGACCGGAAGATCACCATCCTCAGCCCGCACTCGCCGATCCAGTCGTCCGAGTTCCAGTTCACCGCGCAGACGCTGAAGAGCAGGCGGAAGAAGGCAATCGTCTTGCCGAGGTTGGTGTTGCCTAGAAGCGACTCCGAGGTGTTTTTAGAGTGAGTAGTAGGATAATACACAGTAGATGAGCAATTACAGTGTCGCGCCGTTTGGGAACTGAGTTAGCTTCTCGGGCTAATAACTTCGAACGATGTATTACATTTGTATGTCGTTGTGCTTTTCACGTTACGAGAATTTCGTTCCATGAAATTCAGCTAATAACTGTCCTGACGTCGAATTCAGTTCCAGTGATTTTTTCCACCGAATTGCGCGATTGTTCAAAAAATTGTCTCTTAAACACAGAGTTTAGCCAAGCTTCACGTGTTCGATCGAAGAACACCAAGGCGAGGAGATAAACAGACCGCAGGTCTTTCAGCTCGGCCCACTTTGAGCTTTTCGAGCTTTAATCCGACGTTACCGCTAATTAACTCTGAAATAAGGGTTCATTAGGACCGGGAAGTTTACGCACGACCGTTCCACTGTTCCCTTCTCAAAAGCGTTGACCAACGGGCTGCTTCCTCTTTCATAGGCAAACACCGCGAATGTTTAGAGTTAATTCGGATCGCGGATCGGGATAAAGTGAATTTTGTTGCGCGTAATTACGACCGAAGAAATACCGCGGGACGGAGGTTAAACTCTGAGTTTCAGCTGCGCGGAGATCGTTCATGAATATTCTCGTTAGTATAATATCTACGTGGAACACACGCTCTGAATGGCCTGAATTGTTTCCTTTGTCCGTTTTCGTTCGACGTTTCAGCGAGTTGTTTCAAGACACGTTTCGAGTGTTATTTCAGACACGTTTAATTGTTTGTAACGAAGAATTATATTTAGTGATTATATATAATTTGATGATTGATTAAAATGACGAGAAGAAATATATATTTCAATTGCCTTGTGTCATTTTTAAATGTTAACTTTTAAAAATGAGAATTAATTATTTAAACTTTCATTTGCGAAAATCAGGTTGATCAGTCGATAGGTTGACTCTTGTTGTTATTATCGTTACGACCCGGAATGATAAAGAGGATGAAAAACAGAGGGCTTTGTTAATTGTTCGTTGAGCTCGAGGAATTTGAGTGTGTACACAACGTTGCTCGTTAATTATTATATGCGCTAATTATTTACAATTGGTAGTCGGCAGAAATATTCATTACGAGGACAGGTGTATATCATTAATTTGGAAACACGCAAATTTGCTGATTAAATATTATAGTTGAAGGCATATATAATTCGTCACTCAATGTTGGTTGACGATAAATAATAAAATAGGAAATTTCGAAAAATCAATGCAATTTGAATTTCAATCGCGAGGCAGGAACAATATATTTGTGTAACTTTTTATTGTCATTTTTGACCAATATGAATCAGATTAATCAAAGTCAATTTAAACTTTCGAGTGTTATTGACAAATTGAAATTTGACCAATGACTCATTAGTCTCAATTTCCACGAAGAATACATACTCCGAAATTTCGCACGAAATTTATTCGATACACCACAGTCATAAAAAATTAAAAATTAATTTCATTTCTATTTACGTTTTAATCCTCCGGTGAACATCTCGATACTCACTGAGGCAAAGTCGAAATATTTCGCCTCGAAATCAATTTTAGCCTCAAGATAGCGCAAAGAAACACTCGAACAAACATCGTGAAATTCTGCTCGGTTGATAGTAGAAAGCGTACTGTTGGAAACCCGCTTCGTTTCGTCCCGATATCTCAATCCGTTCTCGAGATAGCGAGCTTTAAATTTCCGCGGCATCTAGTATATGGGTTGCACAACTATATCGCGTGTAACCCAGTTTTTCCCTGGAAACGCAACGTACGGTTGCTAGTGACTATAGCAAAAGAACCCGCTGACTCAACGGTTGTCACTGACCAGCGCACGCGTAACTATAGCGGGAGCCGGTTGTTGCGTAAATGCGAGAAAGAGAGGTCCGACTGATGTTGGAGAAAGACGCACCTACCTGCCACTAAAAATTACACTTCCCTTTCAACGACGATATCTCGGGAAAGGAATGTCGTATTTATACGACTCGGAGACCATATTAAAGGGAAGATTCCCACGCGTCTAACAGCGATCGATTCGAGACAGAAAAATTGGAAATTTCAATGAGTTTGGAAATTTCGAACGTATGAAAACGTTAATATTTCGGGTTTGAGAAGTTGGAAGCCTAGGATTTCGATAATTTAAAAACGTGAAAATTCAAACGCCACATATCCAAACTTGAGAATTTGGATATTCGAACACTAATTTTGAAAGTTCAGAAATTCGAGAATCCCGAGATTCGGGATTTCATTGATCGACGTTTCCAGTTTTCTAACAAGTTTCTAATAAGCTTCGTCCGAAAAATGAAAATATCAAGTTTTACTTATCGTTCGTCTCTGAATTGTCAGACAACGCTACCAGATAGATTTAGAGTAATAAACGTTCGGCCTGAATTTGACACGAGATAATATATCATTTTGCAATTGGACAGGTATCGCGTAACGGAAGGGCTTTCGTTCGAGGCATCCGCGTGTCGAATCCGCGAACAATCGATTCACGCTGCGTTCCGTTTGTTTGTGGGACGAGCTTTCGTCGCGCAGATACCCGTCGAATTAATTTGCAACGGTAGTCACGTTATAGCGGGCCATCACGAGGTCGTTAATTATCCTGCCTCGGCGCAATCAAATCTACCACACTTTCATGTTTCCAACGTTTTCAATTATTTCGAATTCTATTACTTTTGTCTTTTTTCCCTTTCTTTTTCTAATGGACAAGACTCGAAATTTCAATGAATCGAACAGTCTGACAATTGGACGATTTAACAACTTTGAAAATTTCGAGATTTTACAGTCGTAGAAAGTTTGCAAGCTTGAGGTGCAAGAGTTAAAGTCTGTCGGAGTAATTGGAAACACGGTGTTTGGTTAATCGACTCGAATGGTAATTGTTTCTGACACGGTGTTGAATGCGCTGACAACATTTCTGTTTTCAACGTGTCTGCGTGTCGTGTTTGTGCTTGATTTGAGGTTTCGAGAGTACAGCGATCATGAATGCGCGTCAGTCAACATTCCGTTCGCCAACGTGACGTTTTGTCACCGAGATTACCATTCAAACAGCTTCTTCTCGAATTTGTGTCACTCATTTGTTACTAATAAATCTAATTTTGAAGCTTCCAAAATTTAAAGCGTTCTCACGCTTGAAAACTCCAAGCTTCCAAAGATTTGGAACTTCCAAGTGCTTGAAATCCGAAAGATTGAGAAACTCCAAGCTCCCAAAATTCGAAAACCTGAAACTTTCAGGTTCAGAAATTTAAAAGCTTAAAGAGGTTGAACGAAAGTCAGTCGGGGCTGCTGGCGAAATTTAATTATACCCATCAGACGTTGCAATCCTTCCAATCTTTCACGGTCAGGCACACCAGTTTCTATCCGAGTGAGCAAATCTTCTTGTTCCTGTTTCAGTTGCACGACAATGGTAATTCGTCGCGCAAACGTATCTCAAACGGGCACCGTGACACAAAATAACCGATAACTCGATTAGGTGGCGTTGTTTGCCGAACGTGGATGGTCGTGCTTGGAACCAACTTCAACGGAAAGTATTTGTCTTCGATATCTTTGGAGATTCTCGATTCCTTTCTGCTTGATATTACAACTCAAACACGAAATTTTCTAAATTTGATTCGATAAAAATTCGATATATGGCACATGTGGTAAGGGGAATTTTGTTGTAGGAATTTGATGTAAAGAAACAAATTTTTCGGGGATTCTCAATAAACTCAAAAGTTTATTCTTGTTGGAGGTTTGATTTAGAAATTAATAGATTTTTTTTTTTAGATTTGTTACAATTACAGATTGGACATTTTACGTTTCAAATTTATTCCGTTTTTATTTTCATTTCGTTTCTTCGAGATCCGAGTTCGAAATTGGCAAAATTTTTAAGAGAAATTTTATTGCTGAGTTCTAAATTTCCTTGAAGACTTGAGTAAAATTTTTAGGAAGTTAGTGAAATTTCTCAAAAGATGATAGAGAGTTTATATTTTACATTCCTTTTTTTAACTGAGAATTTTTATAATATTTCTAGTAACTTTGTCGTAGCGTCAACATCGGACAATTTTGATACTAACAGACTCGAGCGCTCGCTCTTTGAATAGCACATTATCTTCTGTAGGTAACAGAGAATAGAGAAATCTGATTTACCAACGCAAAATTGCACCAGCTTAAAGTTTCGCACTAAAGGATGCAGTGGCAGCACCGAAAGTTCTATTGAAGGGTTTGAAATGGCGATGGATAATGCGAGGATAATGTAGGAAGTGATGATGTGGGTAAGGTGAGGAAAGGTTGTGCGTTTCGTCTCAGAGTCGCTGCCTAGACTCATCAGTGGGGCTGATGGCAGCGACTCCTTACCCCAGACGCTTGTTGTTGTAACTATTCGCTAGGATGGTCCACCCATCCTAGCGGTTCCGCACTCTGTTTGCTTAACATCGAATATCGGTTGACTTCGACGCTAGGCGCACAGCCACTTGCGGCTTGTGCAAGTTGGTGTTCGAAACTCGTACTCGAGGAACTATAGGTCGCTACACTATAATAAATCAATAACTAGATCCGAACAAGTCTCACTTACTCCTTCAGTGGTAAAGTAGTTCCATCTTAGTTATTTCTAGTTACTGTGGAAGTTTTCTCGTTTCTGTGGAAGTGACTTCGTAATTGTGTAGTCGATACAATACTGTTCCGAGAACTTAAGAAAACTGGCTGATATTGCTTCCTATAGTTATTTATACCCTCGGGATTTAGTTATTTTTCGCTTACGTTGTATTTTAACTCTTTCAAACTTTCCGAAATATTTCAGGATCGTCTATTTATTTTCTCTTCCAGTAAATTTCACGACAAATAATCTTTTTCAATCGTTCGTTTCGAAATAAATGATCAATTCGTGGAAACAAAATTCCCTAGGATTTTTCTACGCTCTGAAACTCGAGCAATTTTTTTCGATTTCTCGAATCAATCGAGGCAAATTTGCAAGTCACGGGAATGAAATTAATTTCACGGCGAGAAAGAAATAATTCCCCGAAAGTGGACAAAAGAGTTATAAAACCTCGATCGTCGAAATCAGTGGAGAATTCGCATCGACGAGCCACGTTAATGAGTGGAAATTCGATTCCTGCTATCGGTTTCCATCACGGTAGAGAAAGATGGTATCGATCATCTCGTACCAATTCCGGAGTTCATCTTCAGCAGATCCCATTACACGATTGCTCGCGCTTGTCGTATTACACGGTGCAGCTCGGAATGGTTCTCCCCCCTCTCCAGGTGAAGTTTCAGGGACATCACGACCGCTCTCACGAATAGCCAAGATGTTTCTCGAGGTTAAAAGCTTGGTTCGAGTGTCTGCTCTCGCCTAGGAGACGGCGAGTGCTGAAAAATGTAGATTCGATCGGGCCTTCGAGGCGAAGTTTAACGTAATGGAAGTAACTCGGGTTAAATCGTCGATCCGGACGGCTTTTGTACCGTGCATGCTTGATTTCGTTCGATAACGACCCTAGGGAATTTTTGTTCAATTAGAAACGTTATCGACGATATCGATAGATTTTTCTTCGAATTAAAAAAGAATTTTACAAAAAATGGCGAATGATTTTGACGCGTCATTTTCTGTATCGGACTCGAGATTGAAATTTTTGAAAATTTAATTTAAATCGCACGGGATTGCAACTAGAGCCTTGATTAAAATAGCTACGAATTCATAACTCTCTGATAAAGCGGAGAAGCGTAGCGTAGTGAGGCTAGAATTTGGAACGTGGTAATTCACGTTTATTGGAAATCGTTCTTCAGCAACTTGCGATAACTTTATATAAATTAGGAGGAAATCGCCAGAATTCAATTCGTCGAAGGAATATTCAATCCTCCGAGAACGTTGGGAATCACCGCGGACGATAATCTCGGAATTGTTCAATATACTTTTGACCCTAGCAGGTTCGTTAAGCAACAACCTAAATGTTACTAGATGACAAACATTCGTATTTCCTTCTTCTGCAACTCGCAGTCTTAACACAAAATAACCTTTTAAAATCTATTTCAAGAATCTACATTTCAAAGTTTCTAGATAACAATAATTCTCCTGCTAGACATTTCAAGTCACAGTCTAACCTAAAATGTCCATGTCCGCCTGCAGTATGCCGTCTGAAAGTCCCTAGACTTTAGAAAACTACTCGCTGGAGTGCACGTTTGAACTTTCACTTTGCTTCTCCAATTTTTCAATCGTCGTTTCTCCTTCGAAATTGGCACAACAGAGGAGGGAGAAAATAATCAAGAGGGTGGTTGGGTGTATCAGGCGGCGCGGAGAAATTGTTAACCTTTAGCTTTTCCCGCGTAACACGGCCAGTTTCTTCCGTGATGTTAATGGTTAGCGTGCGTAGGGTCAATATTGCAAGTGAAATCGTTGACGTGGCCCGCGGTGGTAACCTACCACCTTCGCCTCGTTCTCTGTCCACGGTGTTTATAACCATGACACCGTGTTCGTTACGCGGGTCATGGTTCTCCACGTATCGCGCCGATCGGATCTAGTGATTTTTCCCGCTCACCTTGCCTCCGTTCTTCCTGGCACAGGCTCGCGAAAACGTTATCCGATATCTTCCACGTTTTTTTATACATTTTCCATAAAAACGCACAAAGTTATGAATTACATGTTAAATGTAAATTGTTCTGAATTTATATGAATATACTATTATTATTAGAAAAAAAAATTATAATTATGAAACTTATTACTAGTAGAAAAACTTGAGCCTAAAACTGAACCAAATCTGAAACTCGAAACCTGTTCACTTGAAGAAATTGTAACTGTGTAAATAATGAAATAATTGAAATTATTCATATTCGCAAATATTATAAATTTCTACGTAGCTCTTCTCGATTTTTTTTTTTCTTTTTTCTTTTTAGCAATCCTCTCTCTCTCTCGCTAATGACGTAAAAATACGAACAACGTGTCCCGAGTATTTTCGCGAGCCAGTGCACCGGTCGCGTGTCTGCAAACAAGCTCTACGATGGGGAAGATGGGGAAGATTTATCGTTCTGTGGGTTTTAGGAACCGTGTGGGGAAGATTAGAGAGTTTTCCCAGTAATCGATAGATGGTACGCTGAGTGAGGTCAGTTTGGAGATTAGAGGTTGCCATTCGGTTGAACCTTGATTGAGATGATTGTTAGGCATTTGGATGTTGAACGGTTTGGGTTAGGTTTGTTTCATCGGTTGGTCATCATTTTAATTATCACCTTCTGTCGTAGATATTTGCGATTAGATCTCTCGGGCGGTGATCACGCTCTCTAGATATTCAATTAGGCAGGGGCTGACTCCTGGTATTCAATTACTTAGGCATTCGAGTGTTTGGTAATCGATTGTTCTTCTCTGCCGGACAAATATTTGAATTATCCTCTATTTGGGCTCGATTGCTATCCCCGGTATTCGTTTATTTAGAAATCCCTTAATTTACGAGACGATTAGTTTAGACGTCCGACTATTTACGTATTCCATTCCTTTCTTTTCTTTCTTTTTCTCAGATATTCGATTATCGGGCGTTCGAATTCGAATTTCTGGGCATCGGTTTGTTTGAACATTCAAATTCTTGGATTGTTTAAATACTCGCCTTTCGAAAACTCGTCTTATTTAAAGAATTCTCTGATATAAATGCTAGCTGTTAAAAAATTGCTTGAACGTAAGAGCACACGTTTCATCGCGTCCATATATTTATATATTTATATATTTTCCACTATACAAATACCCGTTATCGAGTTTATTTATTCATTGAACCTTGGGAAAATTGCGCGGGGAGGGTGAGCACGTCGATCGAATTTTTATTGAAAAATTCTATTATTCCTCTGGTTGAAAGACCACAGCATCCGCTCAGACAGAGGGTCACGGCACTGCCGCTGCACCCTCCCGTCTTTCCATTGATTTTGAACATCGTGGGTGTGTCGCTGAGCACGTGGTTCCTCCGAGTACGCTGGAAAATGTTCACCTAACCTATTCCCTTCAATGGAACCCAGTTCTATTAATTCTCATCTCACTTCTCAGTTTACCAAATTTATATCACTGTCACCAAATTTATTAAGATTATCCGTCGCTCTTCAATTTCAATTTTGCACGATCGGTATTTCAGAGCATCGCACTGAATAAACCTTTGACGAACGTTTCGGCGAACGTTGCGCGAATCGTTCACGGATTGTTCGATTCTGAAGAGAATGTTTCGATATTCAGTCATTTGGTTGATCGTTCGATTTTCTGAGAATTTCATTGGTTGTAAAATTGTATAGTTTGTCCAGAACTGAGTGAGGAATTTAATTTATTGACAAAATTCGCTCGAGCTTCGTAGCGGTGCAATTAGAAACGCATCGCATAGAAGAGAACAAAGGGACTCTCGCCATGAAATTGGAACATCTCCACGTACACTTCTGCCAAACAATGAATAGTAATGGATAGAAATTTACAGCACGGCAAAGAGGTTGGCTCGAGCCGTGTGCCCGATAGAATTTTGCTAAACGCGTCGCCTGAAGCAGGCCACACACGAAACAGGGGCGAAACACGTGGGGAAAGTCGAAGTGAAACGAGCAAGCCCATTGAAAACTTACCCTTTCGAGCATTGTGCTCGCCTAACTTTCGTCTACGCACTTGTTGTGCTGTACGTTAACTCTCTGTTGCACCAGCTCGCATCGTCAGCCACGCGAAACGAAGAAATTACAGCAAGATGTAAATTCAACGAGGGAAATCCGTGTCATGAATAGGAAACGGGGTATTTTCATTCCCTCCGCGCGTACTATGATCTTGCTCTTTTCCTTCGACACTGTAATTTACAACAGCGCGTTTCAATATCGCGTGTTCGAGAAGAGAAATCTTTCTTCTCTCTTTTTTGACGAAGGAGAAGTAAATTCTAGGAAGAGATCTGTCAACATTGCGTTAAATTTATCGCGGAGTATTAATAAACATCTTTTCAATCTTTTCGACTCTCAGAGAATAAATAAATCTCTGTTCATTTCGATATTGTAAATTTTATATTACGAAACCGTTTTACTCGAAATTTTCAGGAAAATCTTCGTGCTCTAAATACTATTCGGGGAGGGAAAAACGGCTCTCTAATTAAGCAGACTTTTCAGTTTCCATTAGGGAGATTGCATCCCAAATCTGACGCATGAAACGAATTCAACGGAATCACGAGAACGAAACTTTTAATCGTGAAAAATTACCCTTCGCCCGGAAACAAAGTTTCCAGGTTTCGCCGGCAAAGTTGCCTGTATTTCCAAATAAATATTCCAAAACCTTACTCCTCTTCGCGCAAATCGATTCCCTAAAGAGATTCCCCTCCACGAGTGTTCTCAGACGTTCGTTCGTTGAAAAACTCCTCGATTCAGCGAATGCAATCAGGCTGAGCAAATTCCTTCGTTTGGCGATAATCGTTGGAACATTGAAAAAGAAAATGGATCGTACAGCGTTGTGTGCCGAAAATTCAACAATTAAAAGTTCCTCGACGCTCGAACGATCGAACAGAGAAATCAGTTGGTCCTTCGGAACATGTTCGTGGAAACAGGAGCTTCGTGATTTGAAAACGGTGAACGTTTCGAGCGAAAGCTCGCCCTCGCCAGGAGGCAGAGAACCGTCCAACACTTCTGCCAGCCATCTCTCCCGATTCCACCCCCTCCCTGCCAACTACGTAGTGGTTTTCGGCGGCTTGGAGGCGCTGCCGTCGCCTCTCCTCTCTCTTTCACACACAGACACACACACTCACACACACACAAACGCATATCCGCAGCCTCTCTCCTCGCGAGCACATCATCCCCTCGGAAGTTTACATTTTCGCGGGCACGTTGCTGCTGGCCGCGTCTCTCCACCCTTGCGTGGCCGCTTCCGCCCTCCCCGATCCAATTTCTCGCATGGTTCTATCCGGCCAGTTTCCACCAGCGTCGCGAATTTCTACCTCTCGCCCCTTCCGGGTTTTCGTCAGTGTGTCGCTCGGTTTCCGATGGACCGTGCTGCGTCACGTGAGCCGCTTTCTCCTCGACACTCGCGTCGCCACGGCCAGAAGCGGTGGAAAAGTGTCCACGTGTGTTGACTCCTCGTTCACGGTGATAGTGCGGCTGTGAATAACGACGGTTTCGACGGGAAGTGTCGAGGTTCGGAAGCGACGTGGCTGCTCGACGGAGGAGACCTTGGGCCAGTGATCGAATCTGCGCTGCGTGTTTCACGCGAGAAACCAAACTGGGTTGGAAGGGAGCAGTGACAGTGGACAAGTGAATCGAGCGCTGGACTCGAGGAATCGCTGAAATAAGGAAAATTTCGGTTTCGCAGCGAACGTAAGGACCATAGGTTGCTATGGTGAGCTGCGCGAGGGATTGAACAGAGACACAAATTCAAAGTGTTTCAATTTTTGTTTCCGAATTTGGGTGAACCTCGCGCGTGATTCGCGGGCTGTGACTCAACGGAGAAGTTGAATGTTCAAATTGACGAATTCATCTCGAGGATAATTAGAATCTGTGACGAGGCCAAATTGTCATTTAACGAGAGGAATTTGGTAGTTAATTTGGAAGTAAGGATTTACGTTCTAATGCTAGGTTAACGAGCGTGGGTCCAACGTGTCTAATGTGGAATTAATTTCGAGTAATTCCCAGAGATCCGAGGATCCTCGGGAGAGGAATAACTCGACAAATACTCGAGCATTGCCAAAATTTCATTCTCCAAATTACGGAAACACTCGTTCTTCGACGAATCCTCAATTTCTAGCGAGTCGCCTAATTGCTGTAGAAAAGTGATCGAGCCGAATTAACTGCTGTCGACGCTCGAGTCTCGAGTGAATTTCGAGCTGAATATTTTTCTAAGAGAAGAAAAGCCAAGATCATCCAGCTGCTTCTAAGACCCGAGCATCCGAGAATGTGCTAAGACCTCTCTGTAAATCCTCTCGATAACTGACTAACTCCTCGTCTCCGAATTGATTGATGACCTCGGTAATTAATCGTGACGGCAAATCCCGTAGAATCTGCGTTCGAGGATGAAACGAGTGGACAGGCTTCCCTTTGAGAACCATATTAGCCACCGCAGCTGGAAAAGGATCAGCAGAAGGACTGGCTGAATTGGAAGGATCTCGCGCGTGATCCCGACAATTTTGCTGAAAGCTCGTGTGATCGAGCGTGCGTCTCCTCCCCTCCGTTCCGCCGCTCTCTTTTCTTCGACCGGGCGGTGTTCGGAAACCGCGACAAAATTAACATCGGGGGGAGGGGAGGGAGGATAATCAAAGCTGACAGACCGGGCTAATTAGCCACTTGACTCGACTCGATTCGAATCGTGCTGTAATTTCAATGCGCGAGAAAGACACGAGAGTGGGCGAGCAGAGGAAAATATTCCTCAGAAGGAAAATGTTGTGGAAATGTTTGGCGAGTCGAAGCTGAGAGAATTCGAGGTGAAGTGAGGAACTCGCTCGCGTGAGATTGAATTCAAACGTTTTGTGAAAATTAACGAGAGATCGTCTGCGATTTCTGTCTAATTAAAATCGGCCGAAGATGAAAGAATTTTGAAGTAAATGCTCGAAATAATACTCTAATACTGGAGGTGATTTCTAAGAGTTTCTGAGAGTGAGGAGCTTCGATTGCTACTACATATAAAATGGAGGGGAGAGTCGTTGAAATGAACGACAACTGTTCGAGGAGAAACTGGAAGTTTATGAAAATCGACCGAGGCTCGAGCTAGTTATTGGCGAAGAAACGTTTGATGGAGAGGCGAACGAGTAAGAAGCTTGCGAGCAATTGCTTCCTCCTGAGCTGAGGATGGAATTCGTTGGAATTAATTCGAGGATCTTGAATCTCGAAGAGAAAGCGAAACAAAATTCTGCCTGAACGTAAAGAGACAGGGTATACTACGAAACTGTCATTTAACACTCGACTAGTTCGATTTTACTACGATAAGCATTAACAAAAGATGTTCAGAAAGAGTAAATTGTTGTGTACCAAAAAAAAAAATTACCATTAAACCTAGTCCAACTGGGGAGGGAGGGGCCCAATCGAACAACGTGACCAACTAAGTAATAACAACATAACAGACCATCTTTAACCAAATTTTTAACCAATCCATCGCACAGTGTTTCACCTTACCCGCGAGAAACAGCACTCATCAGGACCAAGAAACCTGCCACTCTCATCAGACCAACGCCTAGACCAAAACAACCAATCCTCGTTGTTCAAAAATGTTCAAAGCTTCAACCAACGCAAACGTCGTTCGACAGTATTGTACGATACAGATCTTGAGAAGAGAACTGTGGTGGAATTCGATGGGAAATAGTGTTTAACGGCCTAGTTTCAACAACCACAAAGTGACTTAGCCAAATTGCTCGAGGATGAGCGAGCTGGTGTCTACCAATAGAAGAGATATTTTCGTTGAGAGATTATTGTTGATTGTTTGGCTGTTGGAACGTGACGCGGAGTTGCGGAAGAGGTGAAGAGGAAAAGGGCTGGCAACGGAGGAGGATGGGTCAGGACTGGTGTGCACGTAGGAGGAAACGTTCTAGCAGCGGTTGCTGCCCCTGTGGACCACGTGTTCATCCCTCAAGTAGGTTAGTGAGAGACAGGGCTAGAATTTTTAGTGTCTCTGAACGCGTCTGAGTTAATTATGGCCCGTATGTGAAACTTGGCAATGTTTGGACGTTTCTCGAGCGATTGTTTAAAGAAATTATCGGAGGATCGAGCTCCTGGGCGTGACAGAGTTTAGAATTTAGATAAATTGAAGTCTGGTCGGCTGCTGTTCTCGAATATCTAGCGTACTGGAAGTTTAAAGCCAAGCTAACGTTGAACGAAGTCATACTATATATTTCTTGGGCGAACGGAGAGAACGTAGGTGTGTCTCAGACAGTGTAAAACTTTGTATTCACGGTAGAAAGCGATATTAATTATTTGGCAACTTGGTATCTGACAGACAGACACTTCGACGCCTCATCTTCAGAAGGACAGAGGTCTGTCGTCAGTGTTTTAAGACACTCTGAAATTGAAATTTGTTTTTTAAAGTAGATGAGCGTCCGAGAAGACTCTTTCAGTCGGAAGGTCGAATGGCTTTCGCATGTCAAATGGAACGTGTGTCGTGGTGTGTGCAAGGGAACTTCGAAAACATTTTTCGTCAAGCTTAGGGGGCACTCGTGAATAATTGCTGAGCCATGTGAGTTCTAAAAAGCTTGCGAGCCACAATTTCAAATATTCAGAGAATAATTCTCGAATTAAAATTACGATGTTGAACGAACTAGAAAGAACAAGCTGGAATGAAAATTAAACATCAAAATGTATTTAAAGTATGTAATATTCTTCTTGTCTCTTGACAATCAACGTCAATTAGTTATGATTCGAAATTACCAATTATAGTCATTTCGTGACAACATGTTGTATTTTTCTAGACAAATATCACGACGAGATGAACGAAAGTGCTAGGCAGAAAGGAATAGTTTAAAAAAAAAAAGAATTCAGTTGCTCTTTCTTATCGTGTTGAATTGTTTAATTTAGATTTCTAGTGCGTTCTTCTCTCCTTCTTTCATATTCACTTCTAGAGAAGCATTGTAAAATAAATGAAAAATCATATAAATTTTTCGTTAATACTTTAAAATATTTGAACGTAATTTCAAAATTTTCCAAACGAGAAACGTGGAACTGGGCCGGAGGTAAATTTTAAAATCACCAGCAGAAGAAGCTAAGAAATGCTTGAAATTAACTCCAAAGTTCCAAAATTTCACGTGAAACTCGTGAAACTTGTTAGACGTCGGACTGAACGTCAAAGTCGCGCGGGGAATGCGCCGGCGTACGTTCCACTTATCAATTTTCGTGGACTTCGTGCTATTCTGAGAAACCTATTTTCGAAAAGCGGCGGGAAATCGGTCGCGTTCCCGATTAAAACTTCAACTGGCGATCGCGAGAGCGTACATATATATGTCTCTCGGAATATCGTTTCTCGGTTTGTCACAGGGAGGAACAACCGACAAGACTCGCGACAAGAATCGTTCGTGAGATCTGCTCGTTTAATTCTCGGGGTCATCGTGTAATTTACGTAATTTTCGACGATCAAAAATGAACCTGGTTGATTAAAGTCTCGCAGTCTCCTTTCTCTAGGAAATTTATAGATCTTCGGATTACGTAGTCAGGTTGTACCTGACCTATATATCTTCTTCGTGGCAGAGATTAGCAATAAAGTTGAATCAAATTCAAAGCTCCGATATCATATCGTACACTTTTCTTTCTGTCTTTTTCTTCTACTCTATGGATCTTTATTATCAATTTTATTATATCTTCTGTTTTATGCGCCTTTCCTGTAAGATATAGCAAATATATTTTTATAATGATATAACAAATATTTTCCAAGGTGTATATCTTTTGTTACACACATTCTATTTTATATTCCTTCACACCTTCTATTCTATATACATCTTCTATTCTTTTACATCCACTTTAATATTTTATAGTACTTTTGTAGTTTCTGAAGTTGTCACAAAAATTTCCTAACTGCTTCATTAATTAATTATTCAAGTACACCTCTGGAATGTTCTTTCATAGCCACGTTTCCTTTTTTTTTCTTTCTTTCTTTCTTTCAAAACTAAATTTACAGAGTGCGAATTAATTGAGAGAAATTGCCGCGTTAAGATCAAGTTCCAAGATTGGACAATAGATCTTTCGCTGTAAAATATTCACCAGCTTGGAGGAAAAGTCGCGTTTCTTTCGCGAACGATGGTGACATTCGATTATCGCGAAGGATGAAGTGCAGTGGTTGTTCGAACGATTTCTCACTCTCGAAATTTGCCTCCTTCCAAGGGAAATTACTCGCCGGCTCATGCTTTCGCCCCGGAAAGCCAATTCGCCGCTCCTTTGTGTCGGCGAGAGACGCCACGGACGGAATTTATTTATAAGGCCAAGCTTTGCCAAAGAAAAAAAAAA
>NW_025110158.1:377628-377980 GCF_011392965.1 Frieseomelitta varia
CCAACCTTTCCAAAAAAAAAAAAAAAAAAAAAAAAAGAAAATAATAATAACGGAGGAGAAATGTTGAAATAAATCAGGTGGAGGTTCTTAAGTGGTAAATGAAAAGTGGCTGTGGACTATTAATTTCTCCCCGTTCTGACCTTGACATTTTCTCTGACCAGTGAATAGAACGAGTAGAACGAGACAGTACGCGCACAGACAACTGTTTTCAACTCTCACGTCGACATTAGAATTTGTCTATTTTCATGGGGAAATTAGATACTAAATCATGGAAGCGATTGTTCGTTGATTCTTTTCTTTTTTTCTTTTTTTTTTTTTTTTTGAAATATTTCCCACCTGATGAATGTTTTTG
>NW_025110159.1:0-34102 GCF_011392965.1 Frieseomelitta varia
AAGAGAGAAATAAAAGGTGACTTAAAGTCGAATCGCGAATCGCGCAGACAATCAGCTCTGTTTCTTTCTTTTTTTTTTTTTTTTTCTTTCTTTTTTTCTTTCTTAATTTCGCGTTACGCACGCCGATATAAATTTTTCAAATCTTCTTCGTCCATGAATTATTTGCCGGGTGTCCCTCTGCAATTTCGTTTTCACGTTCACGATGATTGTCAGTCGCCACGCACCGTTATACAACGCGGGGAAGAAATTCGTGCTTTTTTAGAAAGGGACGCGAGAACTTTCGACGAACGAGACGCATAAAACGGGAGCCGGGTTGGAAATTCATTCGGGGTCCACGCTGCACATCGCGCCGACGGAGAGTAGCCACGCTAATTCAGCTTCGGCCCGAAGCGCGAAGTGGAACAGCTGTAACCTTAACCTTATTCTCAGAATTTAATCTGTATGGAAATGTCGTTGAGGCACGCTCCGCTCTGACGGTGACCGTCTATTAAGCGTTCGTTCGTGGCATCGCGCGATAAAACGATCATTCGCGTTGAAAAAAAAAATGGGTTTCAGAGCAAAGCAAACGAGAAAAGTAGGCAAGAGGAGGCTGTCCCTTTTGAAAACGAAAAACGAACGAATGAATGCGCCTACTGCGTTAATCCGTTCAGCATTGATATTATCGAATAGTCGAAACACGTATTTTTTAGTCAAAAAGGAAAAGAAGACGTAATATTGAAATTCAAAATTATCGAGGACAGATACATTAATTTTTTTAATTTAGCATTAATAAATTAATACGTGAACTACGTTAATTCTTTCAACGCTATCTCAGAGAAACTTTTTTATCGGATAATATACTATAAATTTTAAATATTTATAATATTATATTTAATTATACTTATTTATAATATTTATAAATTTTAAATATTTTTGCAAAGAAAAATGTAGTACCTGGATTAAAATTCAAAATTGTCATTAACATTAGCATTATTTAATTAATATGTAAACTACGTTAATTCTTTAAACACTATCTCTTTGACGTATTAGAAAAACTTCTGTTTTATCGGATAATATACTATAAATTTTAAATATTTTTAATATTATATTTAATTATATTAATAAACTATAAATTTTAAATATTTTTACAAAGAAAAATGTAGTATCTGTATTAAAATTCAAAATTGTCATTAACATTAGCATTATTTAATTAATATGTAAACTACGTTAATTCTTTAAACACTATCTCTTTGACGTATTAGAAAAACTTCTGTTTTATCGGATAATATACTATAAATTTTAAATATTTTTAATATTATATTTAATTATATTAATAAACTATAAATTTTAAATATTTTTACAAAGAAAAATGTAGTATCTGTATTAAAATTCAAAATTGTCATTAACATTAGCATTATTTAATTAATATGTAAACTACGTTAATTCTTTAAACACTATCTCTTTGACGTATTAGAAAAACTTCTGTTTTATCGGATAATATACTAAATATACTAAATATTTTTATCGGATAAATTTTAAATATTTTTAATATTATATTTATATAATTATATTAATTATTATTTTTTTATATAATTATATTAATTTATAATATTTATAATAAACTGTAAATTTTAGATATTTCTGCAAAGAAAAATGTAGTACCTACATTAAAATTCAAAATTGTCATTAACAAATATAAATACATAATACAGATTAATCATCTGTTGAAATACAATGTTGCGTGTACATTGTTTACATACTTTCCATCGTTTACATTTCCTGTTTATGCACAATTCTTGCTTACATGTTTCTCATTTCTGTTTGCATGCACGATTTCTGTTTATTTATTTGCATTTGTTGCGTGTTCAAAATATTATGTATAATTTACATTTATCGCGTATTCGAAATCTACCACATATGCAACATGCCAGAACAGACAGCGCTCGACTTTAATCTTTATTATCAAATGGCAATACTTGAAATTCGCGACTGCGAATCGGCTATCCTCGATATCGCTGTCGGCGACCGGATGCGCAGAAGGTTTTGCCGCGTCTTTAAATACACTCGTTGCCCTGGTTCACCTCCGGAACAGGGAGTGACTGAAGAACAAAAAGAAATGAAAAAGAAAATAATGAACCTGTTCGTGTAAGCTCGTCCTTTTTACTCCTTCGTGTTAAATCGCGCTATCCAAAGGATCTCTGATCACCCATAAAAAGACCAGTCCATCCACCGTGTAATTTCATGCTGTTTTTTTTTTCTCTACTCTTCAAATTTATGTTACGTAGTGCTAGAAAAAAAAGAGTGGAAGGAATGCTGGCTCGATTAACCATGACAGATTAAACCCCCGATTTTCATCTTATCCATTGATCGAGATGATTGTCCCCATTAATTACAAATTCGACTTAATATCGTTAGAATATTAACTGTGAATTGTTTTATCAATAGAAAAACAATAATATTAAAAAAATTAAACTTATTAACTATTAAAAATCAAACAATAATATTAGAAATATTAAACTAACAATATTAACAAACTACAAATTACAGGTCACAGACATTATCATTGCTGATAATTCGTTCCAAATTTACTTGTTAAAGTTAGATTTCTTCCATCGTCAAGTTCACTATCGTAAACATCAATGTTTCGTTGACGCTGACTCGTTAAACCTTCGTCAATAATGCGGTGCGAGTGATAATTGCGTGTCCTTGTCCCTTCTCTCCCTGGTCTCCTTTCCAATTCTACATTTCACGAATACTTTTGTTAAACCTTTGGCGTCGCGTATAGTAAAGTCTCGGACAGCAAGCTATCCCCTGTGGGATTATTAGAGTCAAACGGAGTCATTGTGTGTTAAACAAGCGCTGCATTATATCGAGGTACTCGTATTTTGGCTGTCAGTTTAAATGGTAGGTCGTTAGCGAGGCAGAAGATCGATGGATGGTACGCAGACGTAAGAGGGTATCGATGGTCGCGTTGTGAGGTAGGGCAGGACGGGATAGTAGGGGTGGTTTAGGGGAGAGAGGAGGTAATGGCGTAGAAAAAATTCGTGACCCACTTTCCGGGACGAAAGAAACGCCGGCTAGATGCGTGTGTGTACACTTTCGCTTCCATAATGCGATCAAGATGCGTTCGATAATGACCACTTTCTCGATATTTCGCTCCCGTGTTTTGCTATCATAAAGGCACGGACGTTTCCCTTTAAGCCGCGATTGAAATGTGATTCGAAGTTAAATCGTACGTGAGGTGGGAACGATATCGAGACTTGTGTATAAAAATATCATATTGTGTTATACTAATATTTTAATATGTTTGGACACACATATATTGTTAAATGTTTAAAAATTTATTCATATGTAATTGCATATCTCAAGTTTAATAGACAATTTAATTATTCAATCAATATAATTAATTACATTGATATTGAAGAATTATTCTATTAACAGATAATTATTTAATTTAACGTTTAACACATGTATGTATTATAAACTGGATTTCATATCAGTATATTTAACTACATCGAATTGCATCGAATCGTTCACATTGCATTTTAATGTTTTATCGTTATATGATATTAAATCAATTAATAATAAAAACACCCATAAACTGTATTTGAGGTATTTAAGTTACAAAAATTTGTATTTTTTTCAAATGCAGTTCAAGAAATGAAATTAAGACGGATTAGTTTCATTTATTATTAGTTTCAATATTATAACGGGTACTATTTTGCATATCTTTACCACTGAATTTATTATTGCTACTAATTTAAATCTAAAAGACACTTGAGATGATATTTTTACGATTTTTCGTTCAGCTTTACCCATTTTTACCAATTTTTATATTATATATAAATTATATTATATATTATATATTATATTATTTATAGTATATACCAATTTTTATATACCAATATATATTATTACCAACTTTTATATTATATATTAATGAAATTAAAAATTTTTTTACATTGAAAATATAATGTTTTGAATAAACTATATATTTAGAAATAAAGATATTTATATCTAATCATAAAGTTGGAAGCTTCAATTTTTTATTCATTTCAGGTTAAATTAGAATTTTATTCAATAACAATGAAATGCCTCTTTTTGGCTTTAATTTAAAATAAAATACGAAGTAATTTTTACATTCAATTGTCGAATGTAAAAATTAATCATTATGATTCTCATTTAAATATAAACATCCTGTCATTCGTTCTTTGTAAAACGTTTCCACGTTTAATATTATGCTACGTTGAAACGGAACGGGAAAATTCGCGATCGAGGTACTGACGTAAAACACGTACCCGACAGGGTGAAAGGAAGACCTTGACGGTGTGACGCCTTTCATACTTTATCACGGCTGGATTTCGGAGGGTTATACACCCCGTAAACCGGGCTGGTCCTCGAAGGTCGTCTGGAACGGCCCTATCGATTCACTCGCGACGCTCCTTTACCATTTCTTCGACAATTGAAGAAACCGCTCTTTGTTTCTTCATCTCTGACCCTTTCTCGAAAATAACAGATAATGATCGACCAGCTAATCATCCTCTACTCTCGTACATTTCTATTCTGCGCTTATATAAATTTGAAACATCGCTTTCTACTACACTCGAGACAGTACAGTAGAAAAATTCGTACAGTACAGTAGACAAATTCGTCGATCACGCGACGTGATTCGTTCGAGCTGAAAAAAAAAAAAAAAACAACACCGAGTCGTCTGGATGACAATGATCACCGGAACCGGGTGTTCCAACGCGTCACAGATTTTTCTACTCATCTGTTGTTGAATTTTCTACATATCATAAAGAAGTATTTCAACTCGTAGTATTTCGTTCCTATTTTCGAACCCTCGGCCATCAAATATTTCAAACCCTCGTAGTATTTCGTTCCTCGTCCTGTTGATTTCTAGCGGTGCGTCATAATCGATTACGTGACCCTAAATAGATTTTCGAGGGAGTATTTCGGGGATGAACGTTTGGAGGGAGATCGGTCCCGGAGGGTTGCGTCAGGTCGCTGCTTCAGAGATCCCAGTTCCTCGCGCTTTTTCCTATCGCTTTCCTACATTTGACCTGTCGTTGCGGCCACTAGGAATAAATAGATTTACCGATCGTTCATCGAATTTTACCTCATCGTATTTCCAGTCCCTCGAGTGGAGAAAGGATTGACGGTACTGAACCGATTTATTCGACTCAATCGGAATCGAATAAATCGCGGTTTTGCGCAGAAATAGTTTAACACTTTGCGATCTTCTGGGTGACGAGACATTGATCTTATTCTAGTAGGTCCAATATTAGATTGGGAAACGAGAGAATCTTTGCTTGTAACAGTGTGTTCTTTCGTGTAATATATGTATATTAACCTCTTGCGCTGGGATGACGTGCGTCGAGAACTTTTTGTTCCAAAATTGTTGCAATATTTCCACAGTTTTAAGTATATTTAAGTATAACTCAGACGAAACGAATAATAAATTTATTGCTTCTCAATAATTTCTTAAATCCCGGTGATATCGTGCCGACGAGTTCAAAAAGAGAGCGACGATTTATCGACGGTTCGGTCGCTCGTTATGGTCCGCAATCAGTTGCCAGCGCAAGTGGTTAATATAGCCGTTATAGCTGCGACAAACAATTTGATGTTGTTACTGTATTACGTAGTGAATTACTTCATGTGGTGCGAATAATCGTCCACTCATACTTATTTATTACACGTGATTAATTTGAAATCTGCGATGGTATGTTTTTTACAAAATTTCATTCGGGAGATCTTGAATGAAAGACACATTGAAAGTAGCCGTATTATGCGTTTATTATTCGAAAAGAAATAGTAATGTTGTCATTGAAAACCAGTTTATGCAGATTACGATGGTAATATTTGTCGAAAGCATTCCTTAGACAGTCGGTAGTGATCGCTCGTTAATATTTAATATTACATTGTTTTTTTTTTTTTTAACAAAAATCTGTGCATATTTGAACAAAATTCACTTTGGACGCAATTAGTTTCGAGTGTTGCGCATTAAGAAAATAACAAAGTGCAATGGTGGTCTGGAAAATGTCATCGATAGATAATAACAGCAGTCGAACTATCGGTTGTGACATGAACACAAGCACAAATTTGCTCGAAGTAGAAGATGAACGAGCATTCGTTGGTTTGTTCTAGACACACCAATACATACGAATCTCTGTTAATAAAATGCTTTCAAATTGTCATTCGGAATGTCTTTAGAAAGGTTTTTCTATTACATTGAAGAAGTTCGATCGTTTTTCGTTTTTATAAATACACTCGTTGTCGGCATTATAATGCAAAACTGGCACTGTAAAAATTATTATGAACTGCAGAAAGTGTTAAAGGTCAGTGAACAATAAAAGAAAAAAAAGGTAAATAATTAATTATATATATATATAAATTTTTAATTTACAAAATTAATGTTTTCATTTTATTAAACTTCAAAAAAAAATTTTTTTAATTATCTATAATTCCCAAAATTCTTATTTTATATTTAAGTACTATTTTTTGAAATATTAATGAAAATTTTTATTTTAAATTCTACTATTATAATAAATTCATTCATAATCCTAATTTTTTAAATAAATTTATTATTATTTAAAATTTCTTTTAATCCATCGAATCAATTAATTAATTTCATTCTTTTTTTAGTATTTTTATATCGATTAATATTTATTTTATTAAATCATCATCATTATTATTCATGTATATAATTTTGATTATTATAATTAGAGGAATGATAGTTCTATTTTCATATTTTATTTGTTTAATTAATTTACAAAAAAATTATAAAAAATAGACTTGAATTCTAATTGAAAACTTCATACTATTTCATACGCGTTAGAGGTGAAGTCGATCTTGGAGGCGGATGACCTTCATCGGTTGAAGAACACCCCTGTTATCGTATTTCTTCGGGTAGATTACGCGGAGCGCCACAAGCCTGCCGAAATCGAGATTATCCGAGAGGCCGGAGAAGGAAAACCGATCATCCGTTGAGATTATCCTCGGTTCGTGAGACTGAAAATAGTGTAGGACCCGATAAAAAAAAAAAAAAAGGAAAGAAAAGAAAAATTATGATGATCCTCCGTGAAAGTATTAAAGAACCAAGCCAGAAATTAAAGCGTCGAAAGTACATTGAAATTCTTTCACCGTGAATGAAGATACGATGCGAAAGGAATCTCTAGATAAATTCTTCAAGCTTCGAATCCTTGTCCAATTGGAGCAGCAGAGGGGATGATGGAAGGAAAGGGGGGAGTACGTACGGAATAATGGATGGCAATTTCCCCGCTTCTCGAGGAGAACAGACGGACAACTTACCCGATTAGCTCTGATTTCGATTCGCAGGGTGATGTCGATGTGGTTTTCGCTAGGACAAGGACGGCGTAGATCGATGTCAAACCTAGCGACCGGCTCTTAGAATCGCCATAAAAGTCAAAAAACGCTATTGTCTCGGGAATATATTTGTTGTGGGAGATGTTATCAATTTTTCGTTAACATCAGCTGAAATACTTTGTTCTATTTTCTTATCTTACGTTTCCTATTTCCTGTTCTCTGTTTCCCTTTCTTTCGATTTTGTATTTTCCAACCCGAAATCTCAGCTTCTGGACGGTTGGCACAGAAATTTACGTAGAAGTTTGTAAATATTATAAATATTATTATAAATAAATATTACAGGTATTATATTATATTATATTATATTATAGTAGCTGAAATACTTTGGCCACGTTATTTCCTCTTTGTTCTATTTTTTTATCTTACGTTTCCTATTTCCTGTTTTCTGTTTCTTTTTCTTTCAATTTTGTATTTTCCAACCCGAAATCTCAGCTTCTGGACGGTCTGCACTGAAATTTACGTAGAAGTTTATAAATATTATAAATATTGTTATAAATAAATATTACAGATATTATATTATATTATAGTCATAGTATAATCAGCTGAAATAAATACTAATTAAAAATTAAATTATAAATAAATATTATAGGTATTATATTATATTATATTATATTATAGTAGCTGAAATACTTTGGCCACGTTATTTCCTCTTTGTTCTATTTTTTTATCTTACGTTTCCTATTTCCTGTTTTCTGTCTCTTTTTGTTTCAATTTTTTTAATCCGAAATCTCAGCTTCTGGACGGTTGGCATTGAAATTTACGTACAAGTTTATAAATATTATAAATATTATAGGTATTATATCATAATATATTATATTATATTATAGTCATAGTATAATCAGCTGAAATAAATATTAATTAAAAAATAAATTATAAATAAATATTATAGGTATTATATTATATTATAGTTATAGTATAATCATCTGAAATACTTTGGCCACGTTATTTCCTCCTTGTTCTATTTCCTTACCTTACGTTTCCTGTTTTCTGTTTCTTTTTCTTTCAATTTTGTATTTTTTAACCCAAAATCTCAGCTTCTGGACGGTTGGCACTGAAATTTACGTAGAAGTTTATAAATATTATAAATATTATTGTAAATAAATATTATAGGTATTATATTATAATATATTATATTACATTATATTATAGTATCATACTATAAGTATTATAGGTATTTATAGGTATTGAGAATTAGGGTCATAGTATTCATTGGATTTTCATCTACATCCAACTGTTGAATAAAGATCAAATTTGATTGTTTTTACTTATGTATATTTATAACATTGAGTTCGAATAGTAATTAAACAATGCCAAATGTGTTAAAAAGTATCAAATGATAGTAATATGTAGCAAGAGGTGAACTAAAAGTGGGAACGATCTGACAGACAGTTTGTGGTACCGACTTGAGGATGAATTTCACTTATAAGTACTCTTAATAAATAAATAACTACAGTGTTTTCTAGCTTTTAATACGTCCAACTCAGAATTTCTACTCTTTGAATATTTCCGTGTGAAAATTTATGCACAGTTTCAATTTCGATTAATCAACACCACAATATTGAAAATTACAACAAAGTGATACTCTAATCGCTGCTTTTCGAATTCACCTTGGAATCACTCGTGTCATGCGTCATGCGTCCGCTCATGAAAATTGAACATCGTTCGTACGACAAAGTGTGTAATAAAATAACGAAACAAACGAAACAGAAATTAGGGTAGAATCAGTCTCTTTAAAGCTCGAAGCTACACTCCTCGCGCGGCACTACTAATCGCGGTATCTTGCTTACGTAAGTCTTCAGAAAGAAACAGCGAGCAGTTGATACGATTGTTCAAACGTAAAAGGATTTCATCTCTGAAAGAGATCGGATCTCGCGGAAAGTTTTGCGTTTGAATTCGAAGCGTCACCTTTCGACACGGGACGACAGTCAACCCGCGGGGAGATGGTTGGGAAAGATGACCTCGAGGAAGGTTGAAAAGAAGCTGAAAGCGGTCCAGACGACGTAACGTTATTTCCATGGGTTTACTTTCGCGGCACGACACGGCACGGAAGCCGCCGGGGGCGGTCGTGGAAGGGTGCGAGAGAGGAAAAACCGTCTAGACTTCTTCAGCTGTGCTCTCGCTCGCTCCGTCCCCCGGCGGTTCGCTCGTTTCCTGCGGAAGGAGGAGAATTTTATCAGGGAAACCGGTTCCACGCACGCGTCCCTCGTCCACCGCTCGCGCACGTCTTTGCGCGCTTAATGGGAGGAAAAATTCCGCGTAATCACCGGCACGAATTGTAACGGCCCCTTTCTTCTACGACCCTGATCGATTTTTCTCCGTGAGATTTCCGTTTTCCCTTCCAATCACGGCGCCGCGTCTCGCGTCTTTTCTTTCCTTTCCTTTTTCCACTCTCTGCTCTCCGCGGCCGTTTAACTACGATCGAAATAAGAGACAGGAAACCGCAGAGGGAGAAACGAAGTAAATTGGATTTTTGCGCGTTTCATCTGTTTGATCACTTGCATTGTAAATCCGCGGATTTTTGTCCATTTACGGTGCAAACGGTAATGCACGTAATGTGGAAAAATGTTTGAAATATTCAAAGTATAATGTGCACTTACTATCTTTTACCGAGATTCTGTTTCTTTGTATTTTAAAAACTATGATATATATATATATACTAAACTTTTATTAGATTTGATTTCACAATATTGAACTTTAAGTGATTCAGATAATCGTATCTTATTAAATTCTTTATAAAAATAGCCAGATTTCTTGATAATAAACATTTGAAATATGTATATTTAAATATGTATATATTAGGTTTGATTTCATAATATTGAACTTTAGGTGATTCGAATAATCGTATCTTATTAAATTCTTTATAAAAATAGCCAGATTTATTTCTTGAGAATAAACAGTGGATTTTAAAATATATATATATATATATATGTATGTATGTATACATTAGATTTGATTTCATAATATTGAACTTTAAGTGATTCGAATAATCGTATCTTATTAAATTCTTTATAAAAAAATAGCGAGATTTGTTTCTTGATAATAAACAGTGGATTTTGAAATATATATATATTAAGAAACACATCTGGCTATTTTTATAAAAAATTTAATCAGATACGATTATTCGAATCACCGAAACTTCCATATTTTGAAATCAAATGTAATAAAGGTTTATTAGGCGCAGAATAATCAAATTTATTGTACATTACGAATATTAGTCTGCAAGGTAATAACAGGAGAATGAGAAAATATCGTGTATCTCAGCAAGAACAAAAGCAGAAAAGAGTGATAGAATTAAATCAGAGTAAATGTACAACGAAAATGATACACGTACGGTATACTGAGTTATTACAACAGCATCGAACAAACTCCTTTGAGAAAACTACGATCATTGTACAGAGTGGTCGCTGAAAGATACAAGACTGAATCGTATAAAACAAAAAATAACTTTCACAAACACGTGTTTTTCTTCGATTTTTTATTATTTTACTTGAAAATATAATTAACGGCTTTTTTTCAGTATTATGCAATAATTTTTCATGATTAATGGATTTTTTTTCAGCCTTATGCAGTAATTTTTCAGTATTTCAGAAATAACCATCCCTCAAATGACCATCATTTTTCAGTAGCCACCCTTATTATTACTGATCATGCCGCTAATAACTAACCAAAACGATCTATCCTCAAAGTTCTTCACAGTGTTTGGAGGACGACTGAAGTATTTCTTTCGAGTAACCTTGAGTAACCTCGTTTACTCTCCTCCTCCTAAAAAAAAAAAGGATAATAGAATCCTTCCGCGGATGAACCATCTCGTCAACCACCCGCGATCTACCACTCTCATTGTCTAGGACGAAATTCTGCCGGGCATTCGACAAGATAAAGACGCGGTGAGTGTGGCGGCAAGAGGGGCGGCAGAAGGAAATGATTGCAAGGAAACCGTCTAGACTCGAGGGGGTGTATGGTCGCGTGGTCGGGGTGGTTGAGCCCGTGGGGCGGTCGAACTCGTCGCTCGATGGAGAAAGTTGCGTGAATGGGCCACGGTGGGGAAAGTGGCGGCGGTTGCGTCCTCGTCGTCGTCGTCGTCGTCGTCGTCGTCGTCGGTGGTAGTGGTGGTGGTGGCGAGGGTGGTGGTGGCGAGAGTGGTGGAGGCGGGAAACCGGGTGAACGCGGTCGCAGACGGGTGCGAAAGGTGGAAAGAGAAGGGGCAAGAGAGTGGAGAAGAGAGAAGATAGCTCGAGACAGAGAGGGCGGCAGGGGAAACAGTGAAAGTCTTGACGTTCGATAAACCACCCCCTCTCTTCTGAGCGCCAAGGTCACGGCCATGGCCTCCACCGCAGCCAGCAACCCCCGCGACAGTGTTTCTCGCTTCTTCTTTTTCTTCTTCTTCTTCTTCTTCTTCTTCTTCTTCTTCTTCGTTTTCTTACTCCCTCTTCACTTTGTTCCTTCCACCCCTCTTTCTCAGACGATTATTAGGATGATACGGAATCGCCGACGTCTAGCGTCGCGAGGCTGTTCGGTTAGGCTCGCGTCCTCTGCGCACGGGGTCAAAGGTCACCGGGAAAAACTGGCAGACGTCGGCCAGACGTCGCGGGACCTCTCACGCTCTTCGATTTCTACGTTTCTTGCTTTTGGGAGGAGGAGGGGGCGGGGAGGGGAGACGTAAGATATCGTGTGCTGTCGCTTGTAACTTGATTTCTTTTTTCTTTTATTTTCATTTATCACGGAACGATTTTCTCACGTAGTACACGGTTCTGAGATCGTTCCAAAGTGTATTTCATTGTGAAATTTTCGTTCGTCGTTGTGCGACTCGTAATCTAAACGTCAGAGAAAATACAGCGTATTTAAAATAATACAGCGTAGTGAATAAAAATTAAGTTCGTTTTAGATGAATAAAATTATAGAATAGCATTGTAGGGAAACTAACAAACTTTTATTTTTCAAATTTAGTAGTAATAGAAAATAGAATAAAAAAATAGATAATAATAAAAAAAGAATAAGTAGAATAGAATAAGATAAAATAGATAAAATAGAATAATAATAAAAACTAAAGAATATTTGAAAGTTCGACTTGACTGAAGAATGACATAAACGATTTTGTTACAATTTCAGGTAATTTAACTTATAAAATTAAGAAAACAAATAATAAAATTATTTTTTCTTACGGTCTAAATAGATCGCGAGTAAATATTATTAGTTGAGTAAACAGCTATTTCAAGCTGGTTTTTTGTAATAGGAAATTGAAATTATTGTAGAGTTCGTCGAATTTCAATCTCTTTTTTTTTGGGTTTGAAGTGGGAGAAACATTAAATGTGAGACTTATACATAAAGATTTTCAGTTGTAATTGAAGACGATCCTTTTAAATTTTATTCTTAAACGACGCGACGTAAATTCTCGAAACAAAAACATCGCTACGTTATGAAACATACTAAATTACATTTATCCTCGATTTCATATTAACAACATGGCGCTACAGCCTAAAATTCACGTCACATTTATCCTTTGAAATAATTAGAAAATCGACACAAAACCGTAGAAAGTGCAAATGAATAGATCAAATGATTCAGTCGAAAGTTTGGACACGTTATATCCACGATTGCAACACTTCCTGAAAGAACGCTTTTGCGAAATGACGTTTCTCAATTGTCCACAGATTGAAAACGATTCGTCCACAAATGTCATCGATTAACATTCGCTTCGATCGTTTCCAATGTTACAAACTAAGTAACATTAATATATTTCAAATTCCAAATTGCCAACAGTATTCCAAATATACGTGTTCGCATCTTGCATAACGAACACGTTGATATCCGTATTTTGACGCAACAGCTCCAGAGAAAGATCGAGACAGAGAGTAGAAAAATTTCGAAATAGGGAGCCATTCTCTGGATGAGAATCCAATGGTTTTATTTATATCCATGTCTCTCGCACGACTCAATTTCGTTCGATACGAAACGATACCGGGCATCAAACGTTTCACAACGCGGTGAAATAAACAGCGGCAACAGCCACGTTATCGAATTGACGAGGAGTTTATCGTTGCTCGAATGGATCTTAAATAGAACTCAGCCCGCCGCAAAAAGTGCCAATTAATAAGAGGCGCGAGTTATCTTAGAAGAAAGAGAAAGAGAGAGAGAGAGAGAGAGAGAGAACACTCGTTCCTTCCTGATCGCGCTTTCGCGACAGTATCTAATTTGCAACTTTAGCCTTGCTGACCGATCGGCAGCCGATATTATCCGTCATTCGCCACGGTTTCCTTTCGTTTCGAACGACGACAATTAAGAAAATTCTCGACCGGAACTCTCGTCTGTACGTGCCGCTGGTCAGATAGTTGGTATCGAGTATGATCGGGGCAAAGTGATGCACTTGCGCTGGCAAACTGATTGCGGACCATAACGAGTGACCGAACCGTACACAATAATTCGTCGCTTTCTTCTTGAACGCATCGGTTAAATTATTGAGAAGTAACTTGACAAATTTATTATTTGTTTTGGCTAGGGTATACTTAAGTATGCAGAGTGGTCAAAATGATTAATTTATAATTTTCTACGGAAATTTTATATATTTATAACAGTGTATTTTTAGACACTCGAGTGATTTTTAATGAAATTTATTAATGGAAGCTTGTCTTCTTTATTGTATTATTAAGTTTTTTCTTGTAGCTTGCACTTTAATTTCTCTTGGTACAAATATTATACTTTTTCGTCGATAGTTCTAGTGTTAAATATACTTAGAACTGAGAAAATATTACAATTTTGGAACAAAAAGTTGTCGACGAGTGTGGCACGTCATTCCAGCGCAAGAGGTTAACCACTTGCGCTGGCAACTGATTGCGGACCATAACGAGTGACCGAACCGTACACAATAATTCGTCGCTTTCTTCTTGAATGCACCGGTTAAATTATTGAAAAGTAACTTGACAAATTTATTATTTGTTTTGGCTGGAGTATACTTAATTATGCAAAGTGGTCATAATGATTAATTTATAATTTTCTACGGAAATTTTATATATTTATAACAGTGTATTTTTAGACACTCGAGTGATTTTTAATGAAATTTATTAATGGAAGCTTGTCTTCTTTATTGTATTATTAAGTTTTTTCTTGTAGCTTGCACTTTAATTTCTCTTGGTACAAATATTATATTTTTTCGTCGGTAGTTCTAGTGTTAAATATACTTAGAACTGAGAAAATATTGCAATTTTGGGACCAAAAAAATTTTCGACGTACGTGGCACGTCATTCCAACGCAGGAGGTTAAGTTTAACATAACCCAGGCAAAACAAAAAATAAATTTATTATTTCTCAATAATTGTTAAATATACCTAATTACCTTTCTCAATAAATAGTATATCTTTATTACCATAGTATATTTATTACCAATATACTGTTCTGAATAATTAGTCAAATATGCTGAGAAAATACTGCAATTTTGGGACAAAAAAAATTCTCGACGTTCGTGGCACGTCATTCCAGCGCAAGAGGTTAAGTATAATATAACCAGGGCAAAACAGACAATAAATTTATTATTTCTCAATAATTGTTAAATATACCTAATTACCTTTCTCAATAAATAGTATACCTTTATCACCGTAGTATATTTATTACCAATATACCGTTCTCAATAATTAATTTAAATATATCTTAAAACTGAGAAAATATTGTAATTTTGGAACAAAAAATTCTCGACACTCCGTGCACTTCACGTTACTCCAGCGCAAGGGATTAAACAGCTTCGTATCGAAACCTTCGCTCGTTTGTTGAAATTGAATACAGAACTCCGTTCTGAATCCATTTGAAAAATTCGCCAGCTCCTTCCACCTCGGGCTGATAAACACGTAGGCCATGCGCGTGAAACTGTGGAGTTTTTTTTTTCGCAAGATCGCCACGGATTGCGAGAGATTGTTTGCAGACGAGTGTTCGGACGAGAAACGAAAGCAGCCGGTTGTTTACGCAATCGAGACGAATCCACGAAAGACGAAAATGTTCGGAAGGGTGTGTCCGTCGCACAGGGTGGGAGGAACAGTGACGAGAGAGACAAAGAGAGAGAGAGAGAGAGGAAAGGAGTATAGAGAAGGAGAGGAGAGGAGAGGAGACTGTTTTGTGGTTTCGTGAATGACCTTGACCGTGGTGGATCGATCAGCCGGTGGAACCCGGCAGTCGCCATGACTACGAAGGGTCCTCTACCTCCGGGTCCCTGGCGTCGCGAGAATTCCAGGCGAATTCCACGTCTCGCGGCCCCCTTCCCTTCTTCTTCTTTCGCTCCCGACGACCCGCGGGATCACGTTCGTTTTCTCCATTCGACGAATCCTCCTTGCTCGCACGAAAGAAAGGCACAGCTCACGCGATACGACCAGTGTGACCGAACGATCGCTTGGCGATTTTCGGGCCAAATCTGTTCTGCTCGCGTGTTTAAAAAAAAAGAAAAAAATAAAGGCAAAGAAAGAAAAAATTGCTTCCAACGGTTCGATATGTCATTCGTTCGATCTTACCGTTTCTCCCTGATATCTACTGGCATTCTGTGACATGAATCAACCGTGCAATTACCGAAGTACGTTATTTTCTCGATTCGCTCCCTTCGCATAAGTAACGATCGACGTGAAATCGTCTGCCGCCGCTGACTAAGAGATTGAAATGAAAATTTCATCGATTCGACGTGGATAAAGGTTCCAGGTTTTCAAAATACTCCGTGAAACTCGTGCGAAACCGCAGAGTCCATCGATCGGCCAGTCGATCGGAGAACCTCGTTCCGATGTCGCTTCGATATTCGACACAACCGCGATTGGGAGGGGGGGAGGAACGTTCGCCTTTCATGGAAGATTCAACGCGCATTTTCGCCTCGCGTGCGCGCGTACAACGATTTTCGAAGCGGTGGGTTGCCGCAAGAAGTAGCGTCGACGATTTCTCTTACCTAACCTGCCTTAACAACGTGGGGTGACAAACATCGGCAAGAAAATAAAGTGGAACCGACACGGCAGGGCCAGACCGTCGATAAATCATTTATTAGCGTTTAATGGCCAGTCTGGGACGCCCCGGTATATACGTATTCCATTTCATAAGACCGATAATTTACACTTACTACGATTGCCTGTCCTAGAGTCTTTCTCTGTGCCTGTTTTGCTTCGCTTTTTACGCTCGTGCAGCAGCGAAGTGCGAGAAAGAACTTTTATCGCAAGGCAGCATCGTGCTCCCCCTAGTCGTTACCCATTACGTTCAGGTCATCGTTGATTTTTGAACGTGTTGCATAAATCGGTTCTCTTTCTTTAGTCACTAGGTATCATGTCCCGCATAATTTTATATTAAATGATTTAAATATACATTTAGTATGTTAATATATAAAATAATATTAAATATACATTTAGTGTATTATTAATGTACTAAATAAAATATACATTTTGTATATTATTAATATATTAAATAATATGTATATTAAGTATATTAAATATACATTTAGTATATTATTAATATGTTAAATAATATGTATATTAAGTGTATTAAATATACATTTAGTATATTATTAATATGTTAAATAATATATACATTAAATATATTAAATATACATTTAGTATATTATTAATATATTAAATAATATGTATATTAAGTATATTAAATATACATTTAGTATATTATTAATATATTAAATAATATGTACATTAAGTATATTAAATATACATTTAGTGTATTATTAATGTACTAAATAAAATATACATTTTGTATATTATTAACATATTAAATAATATGTACATTAAGTATATTAAATATACATTTAGTGTATTATTAATGTACTAAATAAAATATACATTTTGTATATTATTAACATATTAAATAATATGTACATTAAGTATATTAAATATACATTTAGTGTATTATTAATGTACTAAATAAAATATACATTTTGTATATTATTAACATATTAAATAATATGTATCTTAAGTATCTTAAATATACATTTAGTATATTATTAATATGTTAAATAATATATACATTAAGTATATTATTAATATATTAAATAATATATATATTAAGTATATTAAATATACATTTAGTATATTATTAATATATTAAATAATATGTATATTCAGTATATTAAATATACATTTAGTATATTATTAATGTATTAAATAAAATATACATTTAGTATATCATTAATATATTAAATAATATATATACTTAAGTATATACTAAGTATATTAAATAAAAAATTTAGTATATTATTAATATATTAAATAATATATATATTTAGTATATTAAATATACATTTACTATATTAATATACTAAATAAAATATACATTTAGTATAATATTAATATATTAAATAATATATATTTTAAGTATATTAAATATACATTTAGTATATTATTAATGTATTAAATATAATATACATTCAGTATATTATTAATATATTAAATAATATATATATTAAGTATATTATATATACATTTAAGTTTATTATTAATGTACTAAATAAAATATACATTTAGTATCTTATTAATATATTAAATTATATATATATATTAAGTATATTAAATATACATTTGTCTGTGTGAGTGACTATTTTTTCTACTTCAATCAGTCTTGCGTATCTAACTATAAATATTAATAGTTTGGCAAATAATGAGGTTATCATTGTTCAATTCTATCATTTCACATCGAATAGGATAATTGCACGGTCTGTAAAATTGCCGTGTGCTGTTTAAACTTCTTTCTGTTGTGCAATCGAATTCGCAATCGATCATTTTCGTAAAATTTCGCCACTTTGTAAAAAAAATCTTCTGACGTCGGTCCGATCTCTTCTTATCGAACCGATCCTCAGATGTTGCAACGATGCGCGTCCTTCCTCTCTCCGAAAGGAGACGCGCGAACTGTTCCGCGGATTTCAATCGAAAATTTTTATCGACGATGCCGTCAGGTCTTGGTGAACCTATCAAAAGGACATCAAGAGGTAACTGTTCGTTTCTGTGCCTCGTATGCAGAGCAAACAAAGGGTGGCCCGAGCCAAGGGACGGACCGGTGTAACGAGGCAGTGAAAGCGGGAGAGAAAGTGAGGGGATGCTCGGAGAGGGGCTCGAAGAGTGAAAGGAAGGGAACGAAGCGAGGAGGAAGGAGGGAGAGGCTCGTAGCCGGATGAGAGGATGAGAAAGAGAGGTAGAATCGTTGCTCGGAGGGCTGTGTAGGTAGGTTCAAGGACGACCACGCCCTGTCTGCCGTACAACCACCCCCTCTCTCTCTCTCTCTCTCTCCTCCCCTCTCCCTGCTGGTGTTCGCTACGCAGTTCGCAAATCGCCTGGAAACAACCCCTAAATTTCAGGGCCGCGTCCTCTAACCGGCAAAGAACCGCAACGTTCGCTCGTTTGCTCGTTAATCCGTGCGTAAAAGTTGATCCGCACCCCGGATCGCTCCCGGTGCATTTTCCGAAACACCACATCGCTATTTTTTCGCCCCTAGTTTCGCTACCTTCTCTTTTTATTTTTACTTTTTCTTTTTTCTCTCTCTCACACACACACACACATATACGCGTTTCTCGTATCTGGTCTCCAGATGTTGCGTCTTTTCTTGCTCTTTTTTTTTTTTTTTTTAAATTTTTTTTTTTAATTTTTTTTTACAGATTAGATTAACGGGAATTGTTCTCTTTATGGGCAACAAAANTTTTTTTTAAATGATTATATTATACGACTATACATATACGTTGTTATTCTTCTTTCGATCGAACATAGAGATTAGTATCTACTTTCTCACTTTTGTATATACGAGTTGTTTATGCGAGATAGTCATTGTTAATTCAATAGTGTTCCATTAATGTTCTTGCGTCTTTCACGTCGTTTGGACGTTCGACGGGGTTGTGTTTCGTTTCGGTGCTGAACGATGGATGGTCGGGAGAGTATTTTTCGACACGATGTAAACTTGTGCTTGCGCGAGCGTTGTAAATTTGTTTTATCGAACGAGCACAATGCAATGGTACTGTTGTTTCGCTGTTTCGGATAGGAATTACCTGATTGTCAGCGTGACAGATACATGCGAGGGTAATTGTTTGTGAGAATTATGAAGATTACGCAACTTTTGTGAACAGACTTCAGCGTTCTTTGTGAAATTCGTATGTAACTCGTATTCTGTATACAATCAAATTTAAATGAAAATGAAATGACAAGCAAGTTTGAATTGACAAACCAAATTTTTTGATCAATGTTTTGTAATTTTGTGTACGTATACATATATGAGTGTGCATATATTTAGCGCACATAAAATTGTAGAAGCCATTGGTTTTCGAAACCAATTTCAAAGCCAGTAGTTTCTCAACTCCAGAACATGTGTAACTCCAACTGTTTTCTATTTCGTTTCAATTGAAACTTTGTTACGTACGTATATATCTTCTAGTTCCTATTTATAATTGACAGAACAAACTTTTGTCTCTAGTTTTCGTTAATGCGAGCAATGTTCAAAAGACGAAAATCTTAACGCGAGACAGTGAGTCCTAATCAAAGTACATCGCGTCTCGTAAGCGTTGACAGAACAAGAATATTGAAGAGGATTGTTCTTCAGAATCAGATTATCAGAGACCATCTGCACTCGCAATGTGCATTAAGAATCACTCTCTCGTCTTAATTTCATCTTGATCTCATTTCAGTCTTTTCTATGATTCCACTGAAACTGCATATATATATAATACATATGATATATATATATATATAATATACATGTATGATATATATATAATATAATATAATATGATATTTATATAATATACATGTATAATATAATATACAATATATATATAATATATATGTATAATATAATATACAATATATATAATATATATGTATAATATATTCTGAATGAAGTTTTTGTTTGAAATTCTTGACGATAGAAATAAGATCTTGACTGTGTGAAAGAATTGCTCGCTGTCAAGAGAAATACTGATATTGAAAATTGAAACGAAAGATTCTCTCATATTTTCTTCGAATCCAAGATAATATAAAAACACAGCTGTATCGAACATGATTCAAGTTTAGTTGAACGTCCTCGATATTGATTTTTCATTTCAATTTAAAATTCTGGTACACTGTTATTAGCGAGAAAATTATTTTTTCAAAGAATCGTGGAAGTATGTACCGTTTCCAAATTTCTTTGAATGCAAATTCACATTGTCTGTCCAAAGTGAGAACTTTGTAAGAAGTAGTTTCAGCAAAAGTAACTAGTAATCACCACTTAGCAGAACAAAAATCTTAGATATTCAGCTCGTAACAAAATAGAGACACAATCGAAGGAAAGAAAGTCTCCTGTAATCTTCATAATTCATCTTGAAACAGTATGCACGCGATAAGAGGTTGACACGATCGAACGTCCCATAGTTTCCGTACTTTTATTTTTATTCTCTGACTGTAGAAAGAAGGGAGATTCGATGGACCGCGGCACTCGAAACAATCAGAGATATCTCGAGCGTCGAATCCCACGGCGAGCCGTTGTCGTTGGTGATACGCGATAAGGTGCTATACACACAATATTTTCGTCGTTTTTTTTTTTTTTTTTTTTTTCGTTGGCTACGCGCGCATATTAACAATAAGTTGACAAGCGTTTCATTTTGCCTTGCGCGATCATTCTAGAATTAAGATATTCTTGCTTTCCTTTTCTCTATTGTTCTTTCTTTATCTAACGAAGAGAACGATACTGGAAAATCGATCGAGAAATACGTCTTTTATTTAATTTCGGGCAATCCGTCCGGTAGACGATTTTTAACTTCGAGGTGACAGAGATTTTTGCCACTTTTCAAATACTTGACAAATCTCTTATAGAGAAACAAAAGTATGTTTCATCCGGTTTCGACACGACGTACTTCTGTGCATTGTTCCCCAGTGTTGTCTTCTCCGTTAATAAATTTTGTCGTTTCACAATCTAGAATCACAATCGTGATAACGTGAAAATACGTTGATCTTTAATTTAAACTTAGACCCGAGTTTCAAATTGAAATTTCTTCAGATTGAAGATGCAATGAATTGTAGCATTGACACACATTTACCTAAGAGATTGAAAAAAAGATACCGCGTGGCAAGAAACAGAAGCACGAAAATTTCCAACGTACTCATTATACGTCGCATTATATGCGTATTCCTCTCAAAGAGGAATTACGAGAAGAAAATGGTATACAAAAATCATATTCGCAATACGATTTTTGACGCGAATGCGGCAAAGCAACACTTGAAAGGCGGAGACGTTCTCTCGTCTACTCTCAGACGCCTTCTAAAAAATCTTAAAAAAAAAAAAAAAAGAAAAAAAAGAAAAGAAAAATACAGCCACTCGTAGGGCAAAATGCGCGATCCTAGTACAAAACTGCGGATGACAGCAAATGACCGTGCATTTTTTCTTTTTTTTTTTTTTTTCCTTCTTCTGGCGACGTTCACATCGGCGAATCGCGACAAAACAAGATAAAATAAAAACGAATCAGAGTACTTATATGCCGTGGTGCGAGTATGATTGTTCCCGCGTGTGTAAATAGTTCGTAAATTGCGTAAAAGCGTAGGAGGATCGGTGACTAGCAATGTCTTAAACACGAATTCGACCGATCTTCCCGATAGATTTCTATCTCTAGTGTACATTCGTTGTTATCGTTAAGCGTGACACGCCGACGCGAGGTGGCCGCCGAGATCTAACCGGCGGCGGATCGATCGATCCTCATTAAATGGATCTCGCGCGGCGCGGCACAGTCTGTATATTGCATAGTATTTTTCCATTAAGGGCAGATAAACGACGGTGAAAAAAAAAAAAAAAAGGAAAAAAGCAGAAAGAACTATCGTTCAGTCGGTCGTTAAAACTGCACGAGCGTTGTTCGTTGACTCGCTGGTCTTTCATTTTGCCGGTTCGTGCCGCTTCGTGCCGTTTCTTCGATGAGCGGAGGAATACTCGAGCGTTAGGAATGTACATAAATCGTTGACGGTGAGGGAAGGAAATTTTAAATTTTAATTTCGAATCAATTTGACAAATTCGAGACAATCGAAGGAGCGTAACACGAACGGAAGACCAACGAGGTCTGCGAGCCGGATTCATCGTTCAGAGTGGCGATTTCTTTTCGATATGCTTCGATATTCTGCGAGGAGTAGCCTACTAGATAGACAACGTAGACGAGGCACGTTCGCTTGTAGATTTGTAAATAACGTAGACCTAGGTACCATAGATCGAGGGGAAATGTCGGTGTCCCCGGTCGTTTTTTTATACGTCCTCTAAAATTAAAAAAAAAAAAATATATATATATATATAATCAACTTCTCGGTCGTTGCATTCGATCCATTTTGCTCCTGAATCGTCCAATGTGTCGTCTAACGATGATTGGAGAACGGGAACGGGAACCGGTGCCGCGTTTCACGACGAAAAACAAGAAAGTGAAATAATATAAAGAGAGAGAGAGAGAGAGAGAGAGAGAGAAAGAGATTTAACATGTAACTAATGTATATACGCGCGATGAAACAAAAAGACGCCGACATTTCGCGACGACACTCCTCTTTCTTTGAATTCACGTGGAATTGAGGCGCTTCTTGTTGAGAGCTACGAACGTTTCTCGGAGGCATAAGTCAGAAAACAGAAGAAAAAAAAAAAAACAGCGAAAATTATCGATAGATTACTTCATCCATTTCCTTCTCCGATGAAAACGGTCACAATTCTTCACGAGACAGGCGGCAATTTGTTGATACACGATAGTTTGTTCGACTTACACCACCGAGAAAGGATCGTGTTGAAGAGCGATCTTGCTCCGGCAGATTCGACTTTATCTTTCCTTGTTATTCTTCGGCGAGACGATTCAGACGAGTGAGAGAATCCGTACGAAATATAAATACATTTACATGTTCGAGCTAGTCTAGCCGCTACGATAAGGGTAGTTTGTAAGCGTCAGGCGATGGTAACGGATGAACGTTCGCGTCTCCATTTATAAAGTAACCGATGAACAATTTCTTACTTTGTACTTTCGCCGCGAACTTCTTTTTCCTTTTCATGTTGCTTTCACGTAGAATCTTTCTCCCTTGCGAGGGATCGGCTGTGCTTATAATAAGCACGAAATTCGTCTCGCACGGAAAGATTCTACGCGAAAGGACAAAGTAAACCGGCGAATTTCGAATTTTGTTGGAAGCACAGAGGAGAGAAAGCGAAGCGAGAGAATTCGCCTCCTCCTGCGCTTGTGACAAATTCGACATTCGCTTTATTTCGCTTCGAGTTTCTTCCATTTTTTAGTTTGCTTTCGCGTAGAATCCTCGTTTCTATGCTTGTAATAAATTTCGAAATTTACTTTCATTTTTATTCCAGTTTGAATTTTTATTTCACTGTCGAACAAGGATCCTTTCTGTGCTTCTTCTAAAACCTGAGATTTGTTTCTATTTTATTTGAAAGCCTCCCCCCTTCCTAGCGCTTGTAATAAACTTGCATCTACGATAAGTTTCTTGATTTTATATTGTCTTTTGTATGACGAAGAGATTAATTTAATTGTTTCGTGCGAGAAGATTTATTTAATTGTTATTAGAAATGGGGAACGTGCATCCGGTATCGTGCAAAAGGATCCCCTTTTCGTCACGTTGCGTGTCACGTCGATTGCCATCTCTATCGTTCGCGCGAGACACGACAGTAAAGTAAAAAAAAAAAAAAAAAAAAGTATTCTAATCGCGGAGCGACGAGAGAAGAACAACTTGACAAGCGATCTAGCTAAGGTTAGAAGATTACGCGAGCCTGTATATTTTATGAGATGTATAGCCGGTGAGAGTGTGAATGATTAACACGAGCGAGCAAAAGCAAGAGCGACAGTGGCACAGACAAGAGTGAACGAGAGAGAGAGAGAGAGAGAGAGAGAGAGAGAAAGAGAGAACGATGCGGAGAGAATGATGTTAACACAGAAAGATGATAATATTTTATTCTAGAGAATCGAAATTATTATATTTTAATAACGGTGTCGCGGATAGTCGATTTAAAAAGGAAAATAACAAACAAAATGTAGTTTGAGAGAATCGAGACGCGAGAGAGTGATGAAACGTGCAGGCAAATGGCAAACGAAGTGGAAGAGGATATAAGAGAAGCGACGAATTGAAAGAAAGTGAAACGTGAGTGAGGAAAATTGTGTGTGCACGAGTGAGGCTGAAAGGGAGAGAAAGAGAGAAAATGAGAGAGAGAGAGAGAGATTTAAGAATATAATGGAACGACTGTCTTTTCGAACCCAAAAGTCTGAGAAAAAGATTTCAGGATAAAAGAAAAAAAGAAGAAAAAAAGAAAAAAAGAAACAAAAAGAGAGATATACAGTTGAATTTCATTTATATTTTCCTACGCGAAACTTTTTGTATGGCGAGTGGCGCGTGTGTGCGTGCGACTGCATGGCAAATCTCGGTTGACGTTTGTTTGTAATAAAAAAAGAAAGAGAAGAGAAACGAAGAAAAAAGATTGAAAAAAAAAAAAAAAGAAACGATGTACGACAGAGAAAAATGATATACGATGTTCGAAGGTTTGGTGAAACGTGCTATGTACACACGAAATGTATGAAAAGAAAAAGGAAGAAACGTGCGAAACATGTTTTCTTCTTTTATATATATATATATCTATATATATATGTCAGAGAAAATTCCAAAAGTAAATTTCGTTATCGTGCCCAGCAAAGGACTGCATTGATTGAAACTGTGTATACATATATACATATATATATATACACATGATTCTCGTGTATTTATATTGAGGACACACACAGTCTCCGATAAATGCAGTCGTTTGCTGGCCGCGATAACGAAATTTACCTTCGGAATTTCCTCTGTATATTGTTGGCGAGAGTTTTTCTCCTCGAGCGTGTTGTCATGCTCGGTTGATCATGCGTGCCTCGATCGCGTTTTTTTGGGATAGGGATTTCCTTGGCTTTCCTGTACGATCATTGAGAAACAAGTTTCCATGGGATACGGATGATAGGTTAATGTTAGTACTTACTTACGTAAGATTAGATCAGTTCTATGAGTAGATTTTTCTCTCTCGGATTAACCTTCCATTTCGTAGTTCAGAGTGTATGTACTAATTGAATTTATAAGTGGAGTCGTCGGTATGGAACTTAGAATGTAAGACTGAGGGCAACAAAAAAATGACTTATGAAACGTGACATTGAATAAATTCGAATAAAACTTCAAATTTCTAACTTGACGAGTTCTAACTTGACGAATATCGAACAGTTATGTTGTTATGTCCCGATTCAATAACTTCGTCGTTGTTTAATGTCTACGACGCGTTTTTATGAAATTTAATTTTAACGGTAGGACGTTCCTTTTTTTTTTTTTTTTTTTTTTTTTTTTTTTTTTTTTTTTTTTTAAATTTTTTGTCGCAATCGTTTTTTACAGATTAGATTAACGGGAATTGATCTCTGTATGGGCAACAAAATCTCGTCTGTTCCAAAATTAAACGATCCGCAAATAGATCGCGTTTCTCGGCGATCGTGTATCTGAACGCACGACACTGGCGAACACGCGAACGATTATCACGAACAAGCAACGTAATGAACAACGGACGACGTCGGTGTTTCCGGGACGTGAAACGCGCGCGACTGGCGAGTCACAGTGATTCAGAGAAAACACGGTATCTCGCCGAGGCGGAAGATTAGAAATGTGGCCCCGTGGTCGCGTGAGACGGTGATAAATGAATTTCTATCGCGCCGCGTGACGTAAACTATGACGATTACTGGGAACAAGGTCGAATCAGTGAGAGAAACCAAAAAAAAAAAGACCGAGAGAAAGATTAGGGCACATACTGGGCAATCGGAAGCTACGTGTGATAATAAATATAATCTCAAGTACTTAATTTTGAAGTTTTTAATTTGATTTGAACCGTCTTGGCAACTCTTATAATTTATACATGTATAACGTCTAATAATAGAACTACGAAGCCACATTGTCGTAGAAGAAGGAATGGATAAGAACTTACTACTTTTCAAATGGAGAAATTTGAAACGTGCCAGAAATGCTCCAAGTGTTAATTAAAATAAGACAAATATCGGCTCTTGGATACCGAGAAAGTTAATTTCATTACTAATCTTTACCATAGAAGATATGAAATAGGAGAGAGAATAGCGTAAATTTTATATTATGACTCAATAATATTATACTTGATGAGTCGTTCATCTGATTTTTATTTTAAAACCGAAGATACTGAAATATTTTGAATGTTGTTTCATTTATATAATACCGACAGATACTAACGATTAAAATTAACACGCGGCTGGTATCATTGGTGGCTGTAATAATTTAACGATAAATTACATAATTTTGAAATTTTTAATTTAGTTTAATCTCACTGTTTACTTTCATCGCAGATGAAATGAATATAAAGTAAGTGAAGACTTTAGTCTAAGACTTTATACACGACTCGATAAAGTTATTCTCGTCTGTTTAATTTTTAAAATATAAAGGCGTGGAAATGATTTCGTTCGTGCGAATATCGACGGAAAATGAGCTAATTGTTTAAAAATTGCTGCCTTCTGCGCAGCTTATTGGCGTCAAGGGATTAATCCCGTCGTTAAGGAACGTTGACGATTGTGTCGAGTATAAATCGAAGTATATGGTAAATTCCTTGCGGCGAGTGTTTTTCTCCCGGTTCCACTTGTGAAACGCCAAGTGAAACGCCTTCCGTTCGCTCCGCGGTGAAACCAGCCGATTAGCGACAACCAAAGTGGTGCATCTCTTAACTTTTCCTCGTCCATTCAATACACGAGGTGTCCTGTAACACGTGGGAAGTAGAACAGAGGGTGATTCCTCGTGGACACATAAATCGAGAACGTAGAACAACATTCTTTCTTTCATCTGAAGCTTTTCTGTTGCCGAGAAAATCGAGTTCGATGATTTATCAACTATAAGTTGACTCTGAGACGTGACAGAGGAAAATAATTAACTGGAAATTATCTTAAAAGTGCGAAAGTGGGTCGAAAATTTTTCCACTCGAAGTTACGTTTTCATGAAAATAGCCTTGGCGCACGTGTGCCTGACAGATTTTCAGTTTGATCCAGGTTTTCTTGAAAACGGAGCGTATTATGTATTAATTATATTTATTTATATACAAATTATATATAATTTTATCCTATTACGTAAAATAAAGAATAATTTTATAGTTAATTATATTTAATGCAAATTGCATATTAAATTTTGATTTTAAATGAATTACTAATGTTAATAATATAATTATGGTTAAGTTATTAATTAAATTAATATTTTATATATAATTTATTTATATTAAATATATATATATAATAAAATTAATAAAAAATACTATATAATTTAATGAAAATTATATAGGGACAATTAAAATTAATAATGGCGAAAACATTTTACTCTATGTTTCTTACTTATTTTCGCAGAATTGATAGGTTTTCTTGAAAACGGAGCGTCTATGTATTAATTATATTTATTTATATACAAATTATATATAATTTTATTATATTACGTAAAATAAAGAATAATTTTATAGTTAATTATATTTAATGCAAATTGCATATTAAATTTTAATTTTAAATGAATTATTAATATTAATAATATAATTATGGTTAAGTTATTAATTAAATTAATATTTTATATATAATTCATTTATATTAAATATATATATATATAATAAAATTAATAAATTAATACTACATAATTTAATGAAAATTATATAGGGACAATTAAAATTAATAATGGCAAAAACATTTTACTCTAGGTTTCTTACTTATTTTCGCAGAATATGGAACATCATTATTATTCATATTTGTTAAATCTCCGAACTCGATTTTCTCGTAAACGAAGACTTAGAAGACTTAGATAAAAATTTCTCGATTTACTGTTTCATGAGAAATCATCCCCTATTCTCTCCATGTGTTGTATAACACTCTGTATTTTATCCCAATCGAGCAAGCTTCGTCGTCAGGTCCAATTTTCCCCAGGAATTTTTCTAGATCCTGTGTTCGTTGAAATTTGGTCGTGGTCGTCGGAGCGATTAACGGTCAAAATTTCTGATTAAGTCGCGCCATTACGTAACTGGTTGAACGCGAAATAGGATATAAATGGATCGGACGATTCGTGTTTACGGAGATTGTTACAAGGCTCTGGCAGAACTGGCAGATACACTCTCTTAAGCTGGGCGTACATAACGTACGTGTGTCGTCGCACGAACGATCTAGAGCATGGCAACAGAAGTCCAGAGACAAGATAAATCCCCGTAAATTCTAAGTTCACTGTGCTTCCTGCTCTCCGACTGTTGTTTGACTCGGGAAGAGTTTTTGCTTCTTTTCGAAATGATTGATTTTCTTCTTCTTCTTCTTCTTCTTCTTCTTCTTCTTCGTTTTCTTCTTCTTCTCATTTGGATCATTTTATAAAACACTTATTGTTCGACTGGTCATATCGGAGCTCTGTCGAGAACAAGCGACACGAATGAATGATGATCAATTTTATCTACTTGTTGTTTTATTTACTGTTATTTCTTTTTGTGTAAATGATGGAAATTAACGTTGATCAGCGGGTAGATTCAATTGACAATTGTTTCGTTTAACCTCTTTCGCTTTTTGTTCCAAAATTGTAACATTTCCTCAATTTTAAGTGTATTTAAGTAAAACGAATAATAGACTTGTTACGTCTCAATAATTTCTATTCAGCGACTATCAAAGAGAGAGCGACGAATTACTGTGTACGGTTTCGTCACTCGTTACGGTCCGCAATTGGTTGCCAGCGCAAGTGGTTGAATTACGAGTCGATACATTCTGTAATACTCTGTCCAAGTAGAATTAGAAATTGTTTGGAAGCTGTAAGAGTTGTAACAGCTGTAACTGTTCCCTGTAAGAGTTTACTCTAATTTGGCAAGCCTTTCGTCGAACTGCAGAGTAAATTTTAGACTTTCGAACGAACAGCCCGTAAGTCCAGGAGTTCGTCCGACGAGCCTCGATTCCGGAACAAATAACGTCGATTTCACCATCAAGGTTATTAGAAAAAGAAGAAAATTTCACTCGCTTACGCGATTTCGTCCGATGAATAGCGCAAGTCCGACGGACGCGAAGTGGTATCTCTGCAAAGTGCATCGACGAGGGCTGACCCTCGACCTCAGATAGGTAGCACGGCCATTATCGACACTTTGAGCAGTCGAAAGCGATTGGACGTACGCGGGACCGTGCTGTAAAACGATGAAAAAATATCGGTCCAAATAACCCAGAAAAAAAAGAAGAAGAACACGGACAGATAACGGTTAAACGGTTAAAAAGCCGAACGTTCCCGCTTCTGACTGCTCGCGAGCTCGATCGGCTGAATAATTCCGCGCGCCGCTTTAATCCCGCGCTTCTTAATAATTTCATCGCTGTCTAAGGTTGGCACGACGCTTAATTAACCCGACGACGAATCATAACGTTCGTCATGAATTCACGCGGATCGATAATGGGGTTAACCTACGATCTTTCAATCTCGTCGTTCCTCGCGTTCCTCCTTTTTCTTGTTTTCCTCTTTTGTTATTTCGTTCGGATCGTTATTTATAGCGTTCATTTGAATGAGCGGCCGACACAACGGAAGCAAATTTCATTCGGAGCGGAGGATAAAGACGTGACAATTTGAATCATTGACGAATCATTTCCGCTGATTTATTTGTTCCGTTTGGGAAATAACTCGGGAGATGTAATTGTTAGATCCATAGTCAGACAAATCAGTTTTGCAAATAATCTTTCATTCAAACGAGGGTGAAGTTTGTACAATAGAACTGGTAACTGTAAATAAAATTTCCACTGATTTATTTATTTTTATTTGGAAAGTAAGTTGGGAGATGTAACATCATCCTTAGATCCAAATAATCTGCAAATAATCTCTTACTTGAGTCAAATCACTGAAATAAAATAACAGAGGTTTATACAATAGAATTGGGAATTATAAATAAAATTTCCACTGATTTATTTATTTTTATTTGGAAAGTAAGTTGGGAGATGCAACATCATCCTTAGATCCAAATAATCTGCAAATAATCTCTTACTTGAGTCAAATCACTGAAATAAAATAACAGAGGTTTATACAATAGAATTGGGAATTATAAATAAAATTTCCACTGATTTATTTATTTTTATTTGAAAAGTAAGTTGGGAGATGCAACATCATCCTTAGATCCAAATCACCTGCAAATAATCTCTTACTTGAGTCAAATCACTGAAATAAAATAACAGAGGTTTATACAATAGAATTGGGAANTATAAATAAAATTTCCACTGATTTATTTATTTTTATTTGGAAAGTAAGTTGGGAGATGCAACATCATCCTTAGATCCAAATCACCTGCAAATAATCTCTTACTTGAGTCAATTCACTGAAATAAAATAACAGAAGTTTTATACAGTAGAATTGGGAACTATCTGAAAAATTATTGGAACAGACAGGTACAAAATGTAAAATGAAATAAGGAGTTATTTTATTTAGCTAAATAATTAAATTATTTTGGAAAAGAATAAAATTCGTTATTCCCAGTTAATGGTTTAATCATAGCCCAGCCAAATTAATTTAATAGAATATGCTAGCAAAACTTCCGTTTCAATAAATGAAGTTCAAATAAATGGTAATCTAATGTATTAGAAATTGTATTGCTGCGTCTCGTTCGTGTTTCCTCTCCTGTTTCTCACTTCGAAACCTAAACTGAACTGTATGATGGTCCGTATAATATTTTTTCTCTCTTCCCGCTATTGGCTATTTCACAATATTCGATTCTATACAATTTTATTCTCAGAACTTAAGAAGTTATCTTTGTATGATTGCAGAATGAGGAAAACTCAATAGTTTTTTTTTTTTTTTTTTTGAAGATAAAATTGTATTTCATTAAAAAAAATAATATGTGCAGCTCATTACCAAAATATATCTCTGCCAACTACCAAATACATCTCCCTTTTAATTTTACGTTAAATTATACAAGAAAAGCTAGCACTTGGCGCCAATTTTTAAAATATCAATTTCTTTTTAAAAAGTGACAACCTGAACAAGTTATTTTCGTCATAAATTTTCAATTTCTTTTGTCAACAAGACAAAAAAAAAAGATGCGTGAATCAAAATTTCACTTTGTCAAGTTCTAACAACCTTGAGAAACGTTACCACAAACGTTTTGTCTAAATTGATTCAAATATTACTCACTAGATTTTGAGAACCTCATTCCCGGAACAGAGCGCTTTTTGAAGTTTCAGTTATCTGTTACCATTCGAACGAAAACTCTAATTGTAGAGTATTCTAGAAAAATCACAACAGAATATACAATTGTTCAAACGTCGATATTTCCTCGACCTTGTCAAAGGTAAGGCCTCAAATCAATTCTACCTTGCGGCAAGATATTCTTTCGATCTGTTCGTTGCACCAGCGTTCCTAGTGTTCGTTGAACGAAGACGAGAACGAGAAAGGGAGAAGGTTCGATCCGGATCTTCGTGAATCTTTCAGCGAAATTACACCGGTTAGTCGTAAAGTCTCGGTGCTCGCCACGATCCCAGCCACTTTGCAAACACGAACAACGGCGAGATGTAAGTGCAGAGTGGAACGAAGGGGGGTCTCGTTCAGTTTCAACCGGCAAAGAGAGAAAGACGACGCCACAGGGCGGAAACCCTGACCCTTGACAAACCGCCCCTGCGCCGCTCGCCGACACTTCCAATTCGCTCGATCGTTTTGCGGATTTGCGTCAGAATTTGGTACCAATTAGTTGGCCGAGTGTGCGTTGTTTTCAGGAGGATGCACGGTCGGTCTGTGGGTCCTCTAAAACGTCTGAACGTGTTGTCAAACCTCCAGATACGCAACCCGATCACATTGGATCGTGTACGATCGTGTACGATGTTTCGCAACGAGTCCAGAAATATTTGGGTATATTCGAAAATTATTTATTGAATTCAATTGGATTTAATTAGCCAAGGATTGTCCATTTTCAAGCATAACTTTCACGCGAAGAATTAATAAAATATGATATGTGAATTACAGTTTGTTGTATATGTATAAGAAATATTCGCGAACGTAACTAAAGAAATTTGTTTCATCTGTCACATATTGCGTACATACGTTCAATTTGAATGTTTTTTGTATATTTCACGACGCATTACGTGTTTTACCATGATTTTCCAAAGACACACAAACTAACTCTTCAGTCTAATAAAAGAAGTACATAGAAATGAATTAGCAATCAAAAGAAGGATATTAAGTCACAGTTTGTAGAGGAGATTTTGAATATGCAACAAAAGTAACTGCACTGGAATGACATACATTCGTACGTATGTAAATCGAATGCGCATTGCACAATTCGATCGGCGCACGATAACTCGAGAAACGTCTACTTCCCTCATGAATTGTACTTCGATATCCATCGGAATATTATAACAGGAGCCAACTGGTTCGTTCGTTGTTTCGAAAGGTAGGGATCGATGAACGAGATCTTGGCGGTACCCTAATTTCAGCGAGGTATTAATTACAAGAGCGTACTGCATGCGATCATTAACTCGCGCTATGCAGCCCCACGGTTCCGAGGAACTCGCGGTTTCGGAAGGTTTGCGGAACGATCGATCCACCGTTTTCGAATGCTTGCCATCGACGGCGCGTCTTCTGTTGCCGAATCTACTTTGTAGACGTCTGCTTTCTTCCAAAATTCGAGCGTGCCTGGCCATTTTAACGGTGTATTTGCGTATTCTAGTGTGAGGTAGTGGTCTTTTTAACTTTGTTAGGGAATTTTTTGGCAAACGAACGATTACACCTTTTGCAGTCAAATTGGCAAGGTTCGTTCGTACGTTGTAAAATTTTTGGGACAAAAAAAAGTTAAAATTAGTGGCACTGCATACTCTCAAACATGGTCGCCTTTAAAAAAAGGTCCATAATTCCGGCCATTCTGCTTGTCGGTAATAAAAGAACGTGAATGTTCTTTAATTAGTGTGAGTTTGGCTATAGCCAGGTACCAAAACAAAAGAAAAAGGTCGGTAATTAAAAAAATGGCGATACTTTGAAGTTCGATTATCGATTTTTGCATGCTTTTGTTAAACTTTGGAAGCCTAAAAACAATATAAAAAATGAAATTTTTTGGTTGATTCTGGTAGAGGCTATAGTCACACACATACTAAATGCGTACTTAAAATTTTCAATCAATTGATCAAGTAGATTTTGAGATATCATGGACACCGTTCTGAAAAACATGGTTTCCAGAAAAATGCCTTTAAAATTTAGTATAAATGGTAACAATGACGCTGGTCCTTCGCATTCTTCAAACAACCATAACTTCGTTAATTTTAGGAGTTCACATGTAAAGTTACATTTTTGAAATGATGTCCTTTAAGAGATCGATTTTTCCAAAAATTCACACTAGAATATCCCCTTAATATAGAGGATCGATACAATCGACTCAGGAAACAAAACGCTATTAAAACGAAGGCTGTCAGACCGTATGAAGGATTTCATTTCCTACGGAAAAGATAGAAGTAAAAAGTCACCTAAGAACTGCGTCAACGCAACGTTATATTTGCAATTCTTATTGATTACAGTCTACAATTATCAGGTACTATTTTCTGATATCGAGATTGAGAATTCGCTTTATATTTCTTCATCTCTTGGATTAAATAATTATCTGCAGCATCGTGATAAATTCTCGTTTGCCTTTTTAACAAGTTACACGCCATTCGTTTCGTCGCTAGGAAATGAAACACCTAACCTGCAACGTTCGTAAGGATAGCACGTCGCCTGCCAACTGATTGCGGACCATAACGAGTGACCGAGTAACCGTAACACAATAATTCGCCGCTTTCTTTTCGAACTCGTCAG